>NW_010194667.1:23956-56143 GCF_000695765.1 Mesitornis unicolor
GGGGCCGTTTTTGATGGGCTGCAGTTGAACTGCACGCGTGCAGCGCAGCCACTCTCTGATGGATTACACCAATACTCTTTAGGAAGTGATGCACATCAGCCAAGCGGCCGTTAACAGAGCAGCCCTGCAGGTAATGGGATTGCTTCGGGTAAGGACACAGACCCACAGCAGCCTGAGCACCCCAAGCAGCAAGGAAAGGGGCTCAGACACCCACACACCCCCCAGAAGGCCGAGGTCTGCTCCCCCAACCACCACATCATGAGCCAGGCTCCCAATCGCTCCTTTTTAATAAAAACTGTCCCCACAGCAATTCTCCTTTCAAAGCACCTCACGTCCCCTGTCCATACGAAACCAGAACAGCTTGCATTAATAGTGGCTGTTGCATATTACATTTACACAGAGCCCTTTGTGCAAGGATTACAGACTTTCCAAAACTTAATTAATTAAGCCGTAACCCCCCCGCCCTCCATAAGGTGCATTAAATTCTCCGTCAGCATTTTTCGACCAAAGCACTATTTTACAGCAGTTATTAATTGGCCGTAGGTTTAAAGTTCCTCACCCAGGGAAAGATTCAATTCTTGCCTTTCAAGCACAAAGCTCCGAGTCAGGATTCGTGGGGTTTTGGTTTTCGGTTGTGCCATCGATTTGCTTTCCTGACATTAGCCATGTAATTACTGTTTATCCACCCAGCTGCTCCCTTGGAGTCCACAGACACACAGCAAAGAGCCAAGGGATTCAAACAGGTGCCCAAAAGCCATTGGCAGTGTACCTGCTATAGCCTCATGTCACATATTAATTGCTCAGGAATAACTTTTCCTTTGCACGGCCTGACACCACATCACAACTGCTTTGCTCCTCACTGTCCTAACACAGGATTTCCAGTGCCGTTACCACAACCACATGGACATTTCCTGCTATATCTTGCACTCCTTTCGCTCCTCCCCATGCCAAGAGCCTTCTTACCCATTCATATCTCTAAACCTGAGCAGAAAGTTGAGGTCGTCCACACAAACAGGACAAATCACCCTATAAAAATACACCAAAGCACAACAAACCTCCCTCAATGAAACTTGGGTCTCCCAGAATAAGTGGTTTCATGGCCATCATCTACTGAGCCCAGCACAAGGGGAGCCAGGCTGCTGTGCAGAAATAGGGTCCCCAATTTCTCCTGCCCCAGCTCCTGCATAAATAACCCCACGTGCAGCGCTGCCATGGCGAGGAGATGCTGCACCGCTGGGGAGACGCGGGTTACGAGGACAGGGTTTAGAAATAAATCAACTTCTGTGCTGTTTGGGAAGTAATCTGTGGAAGAGATTTGGTTGTAAAAGGCAGTGTATAAATGGAGGCGCTATTATTGTTTGACAATAAAAAAAACCAACCCAAACAGTTCTCTTGTATTTGCTTGGAATAAAACCATTTCGCAGATGTCTTCAGACACGCTTTTTAACTGCTTTCCGCATCTTAATTTTCCCTTTTAGGTTTTTTATTACGTTTAAATTAAAATTATGCCTGTAAGCAGTCAAGGGCAACTTCTAACAAGTCAATCCCTGCTGAACTTCTCGCTGCTCAGATCACCTCCGCTCCGGAGCCTGCGAACAAAGCGCACCCCTGTCCCAATACCCCCCCTGCAGAAGCAGGGATGCTCCTCCTGCCCTTTGTGCTTCCGAAAAACTCCTTCCCATGGCAAATTACTGCGCTAATTGCTCATCACAGCAGAGAAGCCCAAAGCCCTTCCACGTGTTTACCCAGAATAATGCTTTTTAGGGAAAAAAAACCCTATCTCAAAGAGCTACAATGCAAGGATGAACATGCAACAGAGAAATAAAGGTGTATTTTTCATTGATAGTTTAGATAAGAGTCAGGAAGAGCAAAGCCAACAAGAACACACCAACACCTATTCCCAGGGCAAAAATTTAGCTTAAATAAATCAATCTGAAACAGGAAAAGGTTTCTTAGAATATTTTATTAAGGTGGGTGATCTGTGTTAATAGGTTTCAGTAAGAACCAGGCCAGTAGTTCTGGGTACCAACAGAAGGGACTATCCTCCATCATCCTCTTTTCCCTGCAAACACAACTGCTTCTGCTTCCCTCAACTTAAGGACTTAGGCAGTTTTCTACCTATTGCTTTCTGAAAATCAGAGCCAGGGACTACAGTGCTGGACAACGTCCTCCTAAGAGTCAATAAATGGGGCTGCCCGCAATAGAGGTCATTACAGGGTGGACTGAGGATTCCTAAGCTTAACTCGCCTGGAGACTCCCAGCATAAAATCAGCATAAAAACCACCCTGTATCTCAGCAGCGCCGCAATAACAGACACACGAGGAGACATCCAGCTGCCTGCACAGCCTCCTCTGGGACACCAGGAGAAAGCAGCTTTCTGTTCTGGGGATCGCTTTGAAGTATCCCGAGCACAACTGTTTGGCAACCCCTTTAAAACGAAACCCGCATCTTAAATAACCCGAGCAGGCTAAGAATCACCAGTGGGAAATACCTCCACAGAGACTGCCTCCTTGCTCTTGCACCTTTATGTTTTCAAGGCTCTTCACTTCACTGGGGGCAGCTGCAACTGCTGCAGGCCAAATTAATGTGGCATGTTAAAGAGGAGATCAGCACACCTGCTCTCTAATGAAGATTTTACTTCTGTTGCTGTATTTATTCTTGTTTCACTCCATCTAAAGTAAATGCTACGCAGACTCAAAGCTGCTCTTCCCTTATGGGGAAACAGCGAGAGCCCCCCAGGTACATCCAAAGCACGGAATTAGGTGAATAATTAAGTTACCTCATATACTCTCAGTTAATTCCCCTGTCTGGATTTAGTTCCTATTTTCCAGGTTGAATATGCCATTACATTAGCTGTAACTATCCCATTAAAGTAATCTTCAGCCTGTTTGGGGGTTCTCTTGATTAACGACGCTCCCTGGGATGGATTCTCCCAGGACCAACACGCACCAACAAAAAAGAGAGAGATGCTTCTGTGCATTTAGCACTTTGTTTCCTACAGATGCACGCACTGCCAGGTCTGTGGAGCCAACAAATTTTGGTCATAGGGACAGGATTAATCCAAACAGCCCTTGGCAAAGGCAGCCAAGCCCATTTTGCTCAGCACAGCCTCATCACCTGGAAATTTAGGAGAGGTGCTTCACCATGGCTGCAAGCTGTCAGCCACCACAGCCTGGATTAAAACAGCACTTCCCTGCCCTCACAGGGTGTGCATCCTGCATCTTCTGGGCTCACCAACACAGGTAAACCAAGCAAACCATTGCCCAGCTATTCCCAAAGCCAGCCTCCATGCAGCCGTTTTCAAATGTGCAGTCTAAAGTACTTTATTTTGCAATATCTGAAATCATTTTATTCTCCTACCAGACAAATCCTGACCCATGTAAAAGCACAGTGCAGAGCTCCCTCACAGCTTAATGGTAGCATAAGTAAGGTCTAGTTTTCCTGTCTCAGAGACCATAGAAGGGCCAGGCAAGGACAAACTGCTCCTGCCCAGGGTTCCTCAAGGCAGGTTTGTACCAGGGACCATGCAGCAGAGCCGTGTACCCCATCACTGTAAGCACATCCCCTTATTTAAATTGCCTCCAAAATGTGCATGAGAACCTACATTTTCCCCTAAGTCTGTCTTCTGCTCACACATGATTTAAATTTTCTTTGAAGATGCCATTATGACCTTCATTACAAAGTGTTTCTACATTATACTAGTGCTTTTAGAAATGTTTTACATCTATTTCTAAACCTATCCAGCATACCACAAGCCCTCCTGGACCATAAGCACCACCTACACACAGAACAGCAGGAAATCAAAGCATACTGCTGATAACCTTTGATTTTAGCCATGAGAGGTAACCAGCGGATGTTAAGACAGAGCTTGAACAAAGTGAGATTCACCATATGGCTTCAAAACCCATCTTATTTGCATGTTTCCATGCAAACTCAAGTGCTTGCCAGGGATTCTTTCACATGCTCGCACCTTTCACCCCCCCAGTCTCTACCAGCAGAGGAAGCCAAAATGCAATTTTTCCCCCCCATTTTAAAGTGGTAAGACTTTCCTTCTCTTCCAAATCTCCAACCTCAACTGGAATGCAAACAAGCAACATTTAAATACAGAAAATCATAAAGGCAGACTCAGCATCAGGCCGCTGTTTTAATCCAAATCCCAATTTAAAGTTTCTTACCAAGTAACTTCTGGCCCTTCAGCCTTTGTGAGCCGCAGCCACACAACAGCCGCTTGACCCCAGGCAAACAAAAGGCACATTTACATTAAAAAAGATGGTATTTATCACCTAAAACCAAATAAAACGAGCAATCAGCATTGGGATACTAGCTATAATAAATAACAGCTTCACCCTCATCGAGTAGATGGGCTGGGGGAGAACATGAGCTGTACTTGGGGCTTAAACATCAGACTGCGAAGCTCAGGGTGACACAGGCCACTTTCACCATTAAATTGCTCTTTTTCCAAGGGAAGCACACCACATACACACATAAATTGCAGTGCACAGCACCCTCAAACAAGGGGTGAGGAGCCCGGCTGCTCTCTGTAGTAAAGTGTGGTCCTGCGAGGAGCCAGCGGCTTGTACAGGGACCAGAGCCAACTCCAGGGAGAAAGAAACACACAAACACAAACAGAACACAAAAAAACAACAAAACAAACAAAAAACCCACACAAAAACCCAAAAACAAACAAACAAACCCAAGCCCAAACTAAAAAGAAAACACGAAGCACACCTTTACTCTTCAGCAGAGCTGCCCCAAGCCGTCTCCTGCAGTTTCCAGCACTGATCAACTCCAACTCAGGACCTGGAATTTTCCAGAACCAACTCCCACTCCCACCATCCACAAGGCTCCTTCTCTCCCCTTCCTTCCTGTTTTCTCTCCCCTCAGCCTCAATCAGCCGAACCTGGAGCCACCCCATGGCCCACCCTGGCCCCGCACCCTGGCCCTCTGCCACCGTCGGTTGCCATGGCTGCTGACACCGCTCAGGTGCGGCAGGGCAGGAGCGGGGGTGGCTGCAGGGAGGGCCCTGGGTAAAGGTTCTCAAATCTTTACCTTCTTCCTTTCCTTAAAAAGAAAAGCTTTTTAAAAATTAATTTATTTATTTTGTGCATCTCTCTTTTGGGGTTTAGGTGACGTGCTCTGCTGATACCAGCCATGGTTTGGATGTGGAAGCTGTCCTGGAGCGGTCCTTGTTGGACATCTTTTAGGTTGCAAAAATATTTATTCAAAAGCAGCCGGTTTTCAGCCCACGGATGGGAAGCTGCGAATCATGTATTAATGCTCAGCGCAGAGCTGAATGGGGAGAGTATTCAAGGTTTGGTTCTCTGCTTTGGGTTTTTATGCTTTTTTTAATGCATGTATGATTCAAGTATTTCTAAGTGCTGATGGCTTTTTGTTGAGTAAAACTGGTAAGAACAAGGTCCTGAAGGAGGTGCAATCCTGAATTATTAACCACCGTGTACGGGTAGAAGAAGTGACCTAGTACAAAAATGCAATATAAGCAAGTCCCTGGCAATTCCCAGACACTTCTGGTTATGCCATTTACTGTTTGTGTCCAGGCTGATATCCTACTTCCAGGCGTGAGCCCCATTTCCATCTGCCCCCATGAACCAGTTTCAGCATTACAAACCCAGTGCCCTGACCCCTGTGGGACCCAATGCCCCGAGGTTTTTCCCTTACACAGAATTTCTGTCGCTCCTCTCCCAAGTTTAACATGAATGAAAACATGAGCGATCTTGTGAATAGCAAATGTGGCTCTGCACGGTGCGTTTTTAGCACTCTGCATCGGGGATTAGATGCACAACGCCTGTTGCCATAGCTCTCATCCCTCCGAGACTCCAACGTGTCGCATGAGCTGAATGAGGTGCACAGCCAAAACGGGGGGTGGGAGAAAGGGGTATGCAACAAGGGAGGGAGCCGCAGGAAAAGCAGGAATCTTTCCTTATCGTTTCAGCCTCATGATTCAACCTTTATGGTGTCAATTATTTTGGGCTGTAAACAGCGAGGTAACAAAAGCCGTGTGTGGGAGGGAGGCGAATGGAGCTCGGGGTGAGCAGCATTCCTTGCCATCGCTAGTCAAGCCTTGGCTTCAAAGAGCTGCGTGCTCATTTTGGACTGACAGCCCTCCCAAAGGAGATGCTGATACCCACACAGGCCAACAGACCCATTTATTCTCTTGGGCAGTGGCCAGCGCCTGAGTCAGGGTAGGAAATGGCTCCTGATTCCCAAAATTACTCACCGCAGTCCCCTTTGCACCCTGCATACAGCCAGAGGAGGTGACAATAAACAGGAAGGTGTCTGCAGGGGTTGGTTCATGTTGGTTATCCCCTCTGTGGAGGATAAAGGGGGAAAAGTTGTGTTTTGGACAAGGAGGCTTCCTTGGGAGGAGCAAATTGTGCTTTTTGTCAGGGTTTGGAGGAGGTGCCAATCCACATTTGGGCTCTTAACCAAGCAGCCATTCAGTGCTGCTGGCCTGGGTGGGTTGGGTCTGGGTTGGGATGAGGAGTCAGGCAGAAAAAGAAAGGCAAAAACCAAAGAAGTGGGGGGGAAAGGAGAACCTGAAGGAAAAATCCCAGTGGCTGTGGGACAAAAGGAAAGGGTGGAATTTCATTTTCATCTGCTGCTTGTGTCAGCTTTTAGTTTTTAAACTTAAAAAAGGCACCAGAAATATGTCAGTTATGTTTTGGAGATTACTGTGTGGTGAAGCTCTTACAGAGCTTGTACCTGTCCTGCTTTGGAGATGACGTTCAGCCAGTGGTGTTTTCCCAGTAGCAGAGATGCTGGTCCGGTCACATCCACTGTGCAGGACTGGGAGCTATGACAACGATTGAGATGTGGGATTTGGCAAGGAAAGAGCTGGGAAATGAAAAGTGTGTAGCAAATTTGGGTGGATGGAGGCTGTGGTCCATGGATACTGGTGCAGGAGAGCATCACTGGTGACATCCGGAGCTGTTTGTCATGGGTGCCACCTCTCCCCCTGTCCCATCTGCCCTTGGCAGCTCCTTAGGCCTTTCTTTGAGGTCTCTTTCAGAGACAAAAATGTGTCGGGACCTGCAGGCAGCCCCTCTGAGGGTCAGAGGAGGTACAAATCCAAGCTGTGGGGAGAAGATTATGAAAGTGGTGAGGTTCGACTGCCTTCAGGCCATTTGCCTTTTAATCCCATGATAACAGGCACCAATTAACTTATGGAAACGCTCATCTTAGCATCCCAGTGAAGGTTTCTACAACATTGGCTTCAACTTGTCATACCTTTTGGGGCACAATCTGAGGAAAGGGTTGTGTTAGGTTTTTAATTTAAAAGAAAAGGAGAGGCGGATATTGTAGTGTCGTGTTTCCACTGTTCCCAATATATTTCTCCCCAAATCAATGTCATCTTTTGTAGATACAGCTTCCCATCCCGAACGGCTCAATCCCAAGGCGCAGCATCGCGGCTTTATTGGCAGCGTGGGTGTTTGAGCCGTGGTTTATTTCTCTGATTTGATGCAGGGCTCTGTAATGCAGAGCAGAGGAGGAAAAGCAATCATTTCTGAGTTTGGAGGGGCTGGTTTCCTGACTTCAGAAAGCAACAACCAGTGGTTGCATTGGCCAGGTAGCAGAAAGCTGCTCATGTAGCCCACGAGGGTTCATCTGAGCCCCAGGATTTGTTCCTCCCCTTCAGCAAAAGTCACTGCTGGCCACGGTGTCAGCAGCAAATGTCACTTTGAGAGGGTCTCTGATGAGGACAGATTGCCTCATTCCCTAATAAGAGTGTTTGCCATGCAGCCAAGTTCCTGTGAACCTCGCTTGAATGAATCTCTGATACATTTTATTTGTATTTTCCGTGCCATTTCCGAATTTGGCTCCCTCCAGCCTTGAGCTGGTGTCCCTGTTACCGTATTTAATTGAAATAAAATATGGGCAACACCTGTTATGTATGGACTGAGCTCACCTGGGGTCTCTGCCACAATATAAATAAGAGCTTCAGATTGTGTTTTTGAATGATTTGCTTTATGATTCTGTAACACCACGTAGCAGGGCTGTATATGGGTTGTTTTTCTCATACAAGAAGTGGCAGTTGTGCAGGGTAATTCAATTTTTAGTAAGAGGGTAGAAGACTGCATGAAGGAAATATCAAAAGTCAACCCAAAAACCTTGCATGCTTTGAGCAAATGGGCTCGGATTTACCTCTGTGACCGAACTGTGCTCTGACCTGGGGATCTGGAGGGAGCATCAGGACCCCAGTGCTGCTGATGTCCATGCTGCGACCTCTTATTGCCATCTCCCAGCTTGCAGAACGGATGTTTGATGCAGCTGCGGCCTGGATCACCCTTGTTTGGACATTTTCCATGCCTCAAGCTCTGAGGATCCACAAGTAGTGGTGCATCTCAGCCCTCCTGAGGAATTACCGCTCCCAAAATGAGGTCTCCCTTGTGCATCTCTTCCTTGCTGCTCCTGCCTTTCTGAATGGAGCTCAGGGTGCCCAAATAGGAGTGACCCAGGGAGGGGAACGTGTCCCGTGCTCCAAGATAACAACTGTGCTCGAGCAGTGACAAGCAGTCACAGAATCACAGAATGAGGAGTTGTCAGGGCCCTGGAAAGCTCCCCCAGTGCAACCCCTGCCAGAGCAGGAGCACCAGAGCAGTCACACAGGAACACGGCCAGGGCTTTGGGTGTCTGCAGACAAGGAGACTCCACAACCTCTCTGGGCAGCCTGGGCCATGCTCCATAACCCTCACACTCACAAACTTTGGCCTCATCTTCAGCTTGAACCTCCTGTGCTCCAGCTTGGGACCATTGCCCCTTGTCCTGGCATTGGCCATCCCAGAGCAGAGCCTGGCTCCTTCCTCCTGACACTGCCCTTTCCCAATGGATCCCCAGGAATGAGGGCACCCCTCAGTCTCCTCTGCTCCAAGCTCAAGAGCCCCAGCTCCCTCAGCCGCTCCTCAGCAGGAGATGCTCCACTCCCTCCATCATCTTTGTGGCCCTGCTGGACTCTTTCAAGCAGTTCCTGTCCTTCTTGACCTGAGGGCCCAGCACTGGACACAAGATTGCAGCTGTGGTTGAGCAGGGCAGAGCAGAGGGGCAGGAGAACCTCTCTGCCCTACAACCACCCCTTCTCATCCACCCAGGATGGCGTTGGCCTTCCTGGCCACAAGGACACATTGCTGGCTCAAATGCTCACCATCCTCTAATTGAATTCTTCATTTTTCCTTCACTGCAGCTTCATTTTCAGGTACAAACAAGAAACTGCAGCACGTCTACGTTTACACCTTGCTCTCATTTCAGCTTCCCTCAATAGTGACACTTGTGCCCGAAATAAATGCAGGAGAGGACAGGGATAACGGAGCTCCCATTAACCAGCGCCGTGCGATTGCTGTTGCGCCCTGCTCGTGCCTCCATCGATGCTGTTGAAAAGCTTCCCCCGCCCCCCTCCTCCAAATTGTATATTTTTCAAGTTCACATCAATTACCGGCGTTTCCAACTGGATAAACCTGAATGAGAAGGCTTGCTGTAATCTGCTGACAAGACAGCGCAGCGCTTCTTGTGAGCTCCTCCTGGTGCAGCCTAAATTGGGTGTTTGCAGGAAAGAAATCTAGCGTGGAGCTAGAAAAGATTAAAAAATAGGGAGGAAGAAAAAGAGGAAAGATGTTAAGTTAGAGCCTGTGTTAGGATCCTAGTCCTGGTGTCTTGTGCATGGAGCATGGGCCTTTCTGGGGATACGACTGGATGAGGTGAAACAAAAGGTGCCCATGTGTTTGTGTGGCCACTTCTGGTGAAATGCCTCTGAGGACTGGAAATACCAAAGATTTAAATTTCCAAATCCACTGCCACTTTCCTGGGAAACATTGTTCTGTGTTGCTCAATGTCTGTGCCAGCTTCCCCCTCTCTGAAACGGGGCTGAGCCTTTGCACCTCTCACGTTTTGAATGCAGGGACTGGCAGTCCATGTAGCTTCATGGAAAATAGTTCTTGTCAAAATGACCTAGTTTAGTTGTTTGAGGTTATAAATTTGGACGATAGTGGTAACAGCAGAGCTATAAAAAGCTTAAAACTATTTTAAGGTGTTTGGCTGCCGGCTGTATGATATTCTGATTAAAAGTTGGTCGAGCGCACCACAGAGAAAACACAGGAAATGGCCAAGAGCTGTGGATTGGGGACTTTTGGGGTTTTTATTTCCTAGTGCAATTGTGCAGAAGAATTACAGCAAAGCTGAAACTTCAGGAAGGACCGTGGGATGGTTTTGTGGTGGTTCAGTTGTCGCTGGGGTCCTTACACTCTGCTAAGGGGAGTGAGCGGGGCTTTGTCATGCACCGGATAGGGAATCAGGAGCCAGATTGAAAATGCATCGTGTGTTCAGAAAAACAACTTGTGTGAGGGTGCAGTGAATCTCATGCTTCTAGGTTTAGCACAATTACATTTCCTAAACAGTTTGCAGTATTAGCAAACTTGGCACTAGCTTCTTTCTTGGCCTAAAACCTCCTATAAGCCGTACTTGTGTGAATTGCTAGCAAAGGAGGGTAGTATTACTCTGCTGTCAACAAGGTCGATAGCACAGAAGTGTCTCTCTGACCTTGGGTTTAGATGATTTGTCTGCCTTTGCTGTCATTCCCCGTCTGTAATTATCCCAGGGTGCTTGTGCTGAAATAAGATGCTGCGAGAAGCAGGACCGGTGGTGGTGTAGAGATCACCTGCAACATGGGAAAGTAATGAGGCAGCTTATCTGGGATTGGGAACTGTGGGGGCACTGCCCTACAAAAGAGGATGGAGGGAGGCTCTGTAAGAAATTTACTGCTTTTTGTAAGTGAAAACAGTTGTAGAAGTTGCAGGAGCCCATATGTTGAGGGATAAGGCAGTGGTATTGGTATTAGCTTTGTGGATTGATGCTGAAGTGTTAATTGCATAAGAAAAGCTAGGGGGAAAGGGACTGAAATGCTGGGATCCTGAGTTCTTAGAGATGCTCTGCTGTCTTTTCTCAGTGTCTTTACCTTGATAAAAGCCTGATCGTAAGGTGCACAGAAATACTGCCTTGTATGCACACTTTTGACTGGGATTTTGGGTTTATTGCTGGATGTTTTCAGCTCAGCAGTGTAGTACTGTGTTTCTACAAGCAATAATACTAATGCCTTAAACCTGAGCCTTCCACTGAGCGCAAGTCAGGAAATGCTGCAGAGCAGCTACCTCTCAGATGTAAAAATAATACAAGGGCAAGATATAACCAGTGTTAAAGTGCCTGAAGTTATTGGAGAAACCCAGGTTTGATTCTAAATTTAGATTTTACTTGTGCCTATTCAGAACAGGTCATCGTTTTAGTGTTGCTGCCCGAGAAGGACCTCGGTTTATTGTGTAATAAGTAGAAAAACTGAGGAGAAAGGGTTGTTGGAGCACGTGTTTGGTAAATGATGCATCTCTGTTGTGTTCTCCTGGCCCCATCGACGTGAGATGAGAGGGGATCCGTGTGCCAAGGTCACTCGTGCTGTTAATGCCGCGGTGTTGTCAGGAGCTCCAGCGTTTTAAGAGTCGCTGTGTTTCCTGCAGTTCACACAGCAGCCTTGGCTCAAAGCATTACTCTGGGCCATTAGACTCTCTATTGAAGCCTTGAAAAGATTCGAGTGCTCCAGATGCGTCAATGCTTGGTGCAATGTCTGTAACACCCAAGCTCGGTGCACGGGGACAAAGCAGGTGCACCAAAGGCAAGGTCTTTTATTGCATGGTGAGATGAATAAAGTGGGCTGGAAGGTGCATGGCTTTGGCTTTTTAGCATGATTTACTGGTCCTAACTGGACTTCTCAGGATTTCCCCATCATCTGGATGTGTTATGTTCCTAGGATGTTCGTGTGGATTATTTGGTTCATAATCTGTGCGCCAGTTGCTTGTAAGTGCGTGACCACTGCCAACTATGGGTACCAGAAACTGAATAACCGTAAATGCGGTATTGCTCAAAATACGCCTGGATTTGGGCAGGTGTCCATGAATGGCTTTCTTCTGAAAGTAAATTCGTAACGGATAAGGAAAAGAAAGCTTGATCAAAGCTGTTGAAGACTGCGTCCCGATTTTGGAAATGCCTACGCGGCTGTGCCGTGGACCGTGGGGTTTGGTGGTGGGTTTGTTTGTAATGCGTTTTCAGTTTTTCTTAAAATAAGATGCAAAACTGTCTGCAAG
The DNA here is from genome assembly GCF_000695765.1 of Mesitornis unicolor. Classification (NCBI taxonomy): domain Eukaryota; kingdom Metazoa; phylum Chordata; class Aves; order Mesitornithiformes; family Mesitornithidae; genus Mesitornis; species Mesitornis unicolor. The sequence goes on from NW_010194667.1 coordinate 36,091, forward strand.
GGATGTGTAATGTTGGAGGGAAGCTTTGAAAAGAGAGCGGGAGAGGATGTTGGTTCGTTTCGGGAGCTCTGCAGAGGCCGCTTGGCTCCGACGTCTCGCTAAGCAGCTCCGTTATGGGAGATGACAGGTCTGGGGGTAGGAGAATATAAAACCTGTGAAGTTAAAAGCTTGACAAACTGTTGCTACAACAGCTCACCTTTGCACGAGAGATTTGACATAACAATAAACTTGAACAAGTGGGATCTGGGGACTGGTGTGTTCCTGGAAAATGCTCGCGGACGGACGGGCGTTTGCTGCCAAGGCTGTTGAGTGATGGCAGCCTCCCTTGGTCTCGTGTGGCGACTGGAGAGGCCACGTTGCTGAGGAGCAGACTTAAAAAGCCAAAATTCAGCTGTCTGTGTGGCTGGAGAGGGCATCCAGCCATTGCTGCCACCTCAGGTAACACTGTATGAAGTTAACACCTGGGTCAAGGCTGCATGATGCTGGGCATCCCAGCTCCTTCGTGTGCCTCCTCATTGGGTTTCACGCTGCTTTTTCTTCATAGGCTCTTGTGTTCAGAGCTTTTAATGTAAGAACACATGTCCTCACCCCAACCCTGTCCTCGGTACTGGCAAAAGTTGTTCTGTGTGCTCTTTTGGGGTTCAGGGGCTGTGTTAGTGGCAAACTGGGAAAAGCCCATTGAGCCACCCTGCCTGTGCAGCTAAAAAAGCTGAGTGGGAAGCGACGTCTCCATAGATGTTTAACCAAGCTCTCGTGTTCCCGAAAAGCTGCTCAGTGGAACTAATTACGCTTGTTAGGCCTGACAAAGTCACTTCTACAATGCTGAGTGAACACCAGAGAGAGCTGAAGTTCACCCCACAATTATTTGTTTGCGATACTGGAAAACTTCATGCAGGTTTGTTTGTGCCCAAGGAGCTCAAGTTTAGCAAGAACATCAGCAGAAAAACATCAGCAGGTTTAGCTGAGGAAGTTTCCCTCTGATGTCCCTCAGACTTCTCAGGGGCCTGGCGCAAACCCCATGGTAGATGATGTTCTTTGCAGTAGGATTTTGCCGTTCCTCTTTCCTCAGGGTTGTTCCCCGTGTCGTGGTTTACTGCGAGTTCCTCGTTTCAGTTGGAAACCCGCACTGATCTCTTTCAGAATCAGTTTCAATCCATTGAAGTGATATTTTAGAACATTTTTTCTCTCTATTTGAAACCACCAAAGGCCTGCAAAGGTATCTATTGCGTGAAAGGAGGAGTGTTTTCTGTCACATCAGTCTCAACAGCCTCCTATTGAGCTGCTGCTTTCTGCAATTTGGGAGCTGTAGAGAGCTGAAAAACTTTGCAGCGGTTGCATGCAAATCCATCCCCCGCTCTTCTCCCCGGGCCTATTGAGATAGCAGAGGAATTGTCACGTCCCAGCGCCGATCGTCGGCACTGATGTTCGGAGGGAGAGATGCGACGTGGGAATTCAGGGAGCCTTTAAAAAAGTTTGGATCCTGGTTTCTTTTGGTCTCCCCACACAGAACTTCCCACCTTTCTTGCATGTTTAATTGGGAAAGTAGCAATCTGTAGAAGGAGCAGCCTCTGCAGAAGGAAGCTGGCGGGTGGGTGTTGAAAGGACCAAATCCACGGCTGCCGTCGGTGGAAATCAATGCTGTGCTAACTTGAACTACAACTGTGCAGTGTCTTAAGGGTCAGAGAGGGAGATAAACTTGGGGGACCAGACAGAGCATCCATTCAGGGAAGGGAAAAGCAGTGAGAAGGTGCAGGAATCGGTGTTTTTCCTGCTGTTGGAGCAGAGGGCGATCCTGCCCGGCTCCGTGCGCTGCCTTCCCCGGCTCCCTCCCACGCTGCTGTGCAGTGTGGGCAGGATGCCCCGAGGAGGATAAACGCGAGATGAAAAACACATGAAAAATTCAAGAGATTTATTATTAATAATAATTTTTAAAGCCACGTATGTTTACATTGTTATTAGAACTGATGAGTTGCAGCAGCTCGAAGATGTGAAGGAAAGGTGGAAATACAGCGTTTCTGTGTGAGGTATTAAAGTCCATTTCCACAGCAGTGACTGCAGTGGGAAGGGAAAGAAGGGAGCAGGGCGATGTCTGAGCTTTGGGATTCCATGTGTTGGCTGTGAGAGGCTCTTGCTGTAAGCGCAGCACAGTGGCTCTGCCCCAAAGCGGATGCTCTGACCCCAGGGAGGTGGGTGCTGAGTGCCCTTAGCCCTTTCCTCCTGATATTGAGCCCAATTCTGCTCACACTTCACATATTTCTGCATCTCAAGGCTTTCCAGCACATCCTGGCTGCTGCTGGACCTGTCTGGACCCCAGCACAGAGAAGCCATCGCTTTGATAAGTGGCCCAAACCAAACAGGCATCTGCGACCCCAGAGCTGTTTGTGCATTGAACCTGAGCTTTCCTCGTAGCCACAAGGCAGTGGTGTTTGGTGAGCACTGGGCCTTCGAGTCCCGCTCTGATGTCCTCTTCCCACTTTCATTTCTCCTCTTTGTAAAAGAGATGCGAGGCTGAGGCAAAGACAAGGAAGGACCCTTCAAAATGTCAATGTTGCTGCTGTGCCAAAGGCAAATCCATGGCTGGGGACTCCTTGAAATCGTTTCCTGTGTGATACCAAGCAGAGGGATGTGTAATTTGGGCTCCTGATGTGCAGGGCTGAGGAGAATACAAGGGCAGCAGAGCACTGAGGATGCTTACCAGTCTGTCCTAGCAATTTTCAATGCTTTCTGTCCAGCCATGCAAAGCAAATATCTTGCTCCACTAAATGCAGGGTTCCTCATCCAGCGTGGAGGGGATCTCTGTGCTAAATTGTGGCGATGCAGGAGGTCGGAGCGTGCGGACGTTCGCCCTGCGATGGGAGGAGGTCGCCACGAAATCCACAGGAGTTCTTGTGCTTCGGCGTGGGAATCGATGTTCTGCAAGGAGCCAGAGCCCCTGCTTGTAAATCAGCTCAGCTTGTAATATCTGTCAAGTGTTTGGGGACACCTGGGTATCTGATGCTGTATAAATGTCAGTTGTTATTACAGTTTCTTGCTCGGATTATTGATTTCTCCCCTGCTGCTCTCGCTGGGATGGAGTGATTTGAGGTCTTTGGTAGATCAGCTCTTCCTCCTCTGGTTTGCATTGCCTACACCGTGCTTTGAACCCCCTTTTCTGATCCCTAGGGTGGTTACTGTGTCTGGGACAGATGCAGCTTTCCCTGCCGTAGCTTTTTGCATCCCTGCAGCCCCGTGCATTAAGCAATGCCCATCTCTGTCCTCCCCGGGGCACTGAATACCTGCTGTGATCCTGTAGGGATGTGCTGTGGACTTCGTGTCCAGCCTCTCCTCCAATGCCCACATCCACGCCTGCTTCCCCTTTATCCTGTGAATTCTGCTCTTGTTTGAATGGAAACACATCCAGCTCTGTTATTTTAGTCTGAAGGACAGAGTTATCGTTCTCCCTCCCAGCAAAAGCACAGCTCTAACCTTTGAAAGATCAGCTGTGAAATACAAACCTTTGACAGGGTCTGATCCCCCAGAGCCCCTGCAGGGTTTTAGCTCAGTGCTCAAAGCTGCTTCAGGGCAGAAAATAAATAATAATTCTTCTTCTCTCCTTCTCCTCCCAACTCCAGAAAGTCTTCTCTGCCTGCCTTTTCCCTACTGCCTTCGTATGAAGAAACTTTATTCACTATTCTAGAAAATATTGAGGTTTTAAGGGCTGCCTGTGAGCAGGTTGGTGTTGGAGATGGGAGTAGAAATAACACTTCCAGACTCCTAGACTTGCATCCTGCCTGCTGCATCCGTGCTTCATCTGCACGTCCTGACAGAGCATTTCCAAAGGTAAATATTTCTAACAGAGCAGAAAAGGCACTCAGTTCCTCAGTGCTTGGCAGGGACCTGGACACGACCATGGGGAGGACAGGAAAGGGGAGCTGTGCTCACCTAAATGTGAATGAGAGACTTTTATGGGTTTCTTTCCCCTTTTGTGTCTGTGAACTGGGAGCAAGGGGCAATAAATCGGAGGATTTTTATATCTTGAGCAAAAGCTGACGTTGCTGAAATATCCCATGACTGCAAGCTGCCATAAATGAGCTCTGGGATAGGTGGATGTGGAAGTGAAGTGATTACCGGAAGCCATCAGTCAATAACTCATTAACACGGGTTTCTGGATTAGCTGCTTTCCTAATGAGGTTCCCTCCCCACTGCTCAGGTGAATGGTGTTTTTGTTATAGATTGCAGTCCCCTCTTGTGCTCCCTGCCCAGAGTCCTGGTGTCTGAATGAATGAGGTGTAAGGAATGTCCCTGGCACCACAGTCACAACTTGGGGTTTGTCTAAAGGAAACTCTTGGGAACTGCACAAGGGCAGCGGATGAGAAAAGAGGAGCTTGGTGCTGAGGATGCAGGGGGAATTCTCCTTCACTTCTGTCCTCCTCTATGTACTCTAAATTAATTTACTTACTTGATGGACCATAATATCTCTATCACTGGGAAAGCGGAGTGTATACAGCTTTTTTATATACATATTTCTTGCACCATTAAGCTATTCTCCTTGTGACAGAACTTATGAATAAGTTCCAAGTAGTAACCTGGGATGTTTTAGTGCTTATCTTTCTGTAATAAATACATATATGTGTGTCTCTGCGTTTGGCAACTCCTTAGTATGCAACCCAGTAAAAAATGCAGGCTCATAAATAACAGTGGTAATAAAGGGGTGCCCATATCTGACAGATGAGGAAAGGGGCAGGAGGCTGGAGAGAGAAAAAGCTTGTTAACAAAATTTGTTTAAGCATTTAGCACCTCTGCTGCTGTTTCTCTGTGCTGAGTTACATGTGATGGGGGTTAATTTATGTCCTGAAATTACAACCCAAGTGAATTAACCTGCTGCAAATGCATCATGTCCTAATAATACAGACAAGATGCTTCAAGGAGTGAAGATGAGAACAGCCCTTTCCTATACGTTCTGCTTTACCTGCTGAGTAATTATCTAATAATTATATTGTAATGATACAGAAGGATTTTTATGCCCTCTTTTCCCCCTTTCCATGATGCAACAAGTGCTGCTGGGAGGCAGCAAAGCCCAGAAATAACAGCAGTAAACGGTACATTTAGCGGTAAATTGATTTCTGTGTGGACACAGATGCAGACACTCCCGTCCCATGTCCTCACACATCTTGTTTCAGTTATGGTGTCTTGTGCTGCTTACCCAGACCTTAAATAGATTAATTTCAACTCCTTGGCTCTGCGGTTTATTTGCAATCAAAATTCTTCATCAAAGCCTTCTTCCTCCCCTGTGTTTTGTGCAGCGCCAAGCCCAGGTGTTCACCGAAGGATTTAGGCCTCTAGGTTCTTCTGCAGTATTAATTGGCGAGTTGCTAATTAGCGAGGAAAGCCCTGGGCTAGATTTCTCTGTGCCCCTTCCATGACTTACCTGAGCCCTGAGGTGCCTTCCCTCACCCGTGAGCAGGACCCTGCGTAATCCCCCCTGACTGCATTGGTGTTACCATAGAAATAAGTAATGATGAAGAAAACATCTTTGAGTTGTGTTTAATAATGAGGAGTCCTTGCAGAGCTGTGAGCAGAAGGGTCTAGGTGAGCAAGCCAAAGTTTGGATCATTTTCTTTGCTCCTGGCATGCAGGGTGCCAAAATCCAGCCAGAACCCTCAGGGGGGCTGTTGCTGTGAAGGGGCTGTGCTGCTCCAGGCCAGCCATACCTATGGCTTTGCATAGCATGAGGTGTGTTCACCAGCATTTAAAACTCAGTTTTTAAGGTGGTTCGGAGGTGATCAGAGGGGCCACAGCTCCTCCATCTGCAGAGAAAGTGGAGCCCTTTGTCCCAGGGATGACACTCGGTCCTACACCTATGGAAGCAATAGTTGTGTACTGTCACTATTATATCATTATATTATAGATTTTATTATTGCTGTTGTTGTTCTTATTGTTCTTGTTATTATTATTCTAGATTAGATTATATTATAGATTATATTATAGATTATATTATAGATTGGTCCTAAAATGCTTTCCAGTACTGGAGCCTCCTTGTGCTGTGATGCTGATTAGAGAGAAATTGCAATACGATTTTACCTGCAGCCTGGTTTCTTTACTTGGTGGCTGTACACATAAATTTTCAGCCTCCATTTCTGCCTCCTTCATAGCTGTTGTGTGACACAGAGCTGCGGTTGTGCTGATGCGTCCTGTATTACGGTGCCAATTTATGACCTCCTTGAGATGTAATAAACATTTACCCAAACGCTGCCCAGCTTATGGGAAGGGGAAGAAGCCGAATTCACAGATGCATGAGGGTCCGCAAGGGAAAAGGAGAAAGCAGCTCAGAGGGTTTTCATCAATTGCTGAACCTTGTGGCCTTACAGCAATAGAGCAGTGAGAAATTGCTGCTTTTCTCCGTCGCTCCGTGGTGCGGTGACCTTGCTGGATAATTACCCGTGGGTCGTTGTCGAAGGAACCCTCACGTGTGTCAGGCACCGCCGCGGTGGCTGTGTCATCGTATGGGGACAGAGCATGAGATGGTGTCACGGTGACCTGCAGACACCGCTAATAAAACCTCATAAATAACAGAGCAAGGCCATGGGTTTGCTCTGTGCTTACCCAGGCAAAACTCCCCTGTGCCTTTGGGGTTTGTCATTTTGGTTGTTAAGAGTTTATCGCTGTTCTTGGGGCCCGTTTTCACGGCCCCATGGGCACCGGCCATCACAGCCTTGCAAAGGGAAAGCTGAGGGTTTGGAGGCACAGCGGGGTCTTCCCAAAGTTGTAAAGAAGATGCAGGGCAGAAGTGGGAATTTTGGGATATGAACCTGGGGTGTGATACTGCAATACATGATTTCAAGTGCTGTGAGTCTGTTTGGGCAGGAATTAATGCCCTTATTTAGCCCACTCGCTGCTGCTCTTGCTCAGGGCTGGTTTGATGAATTCAATGTTTTCATAGCAGTTTTGCAGGGCTCGCTCCATCCAAAGCAACGGCGAAAAAAAGCCTGTTTTAAAGGTGTTGCTGGACCAGCACTTAATTTGGTTTGATTTTTATAAAAGAAAAAGGCCTTGCCATAAAGCCCCGGGCAACTTCGCACGACTGAAAGATAAAAATCTGTAACGACAATAAAAAGCAGTCAAACCTGTCGAGTAATGCGCGTCAACGTAACTGCTCCGAAGCCTTTCAATGACACCAAATTAATAACAAGGAAATGCATTGTGATGTGATGAGTTGCTCTTCATTGGGAGTCGAGGTGCATTAGCGCATTCACAACCTCCGAATGAATTGTGCATCTCGGCTGTGTGGGCTCCTGATTGAGATGTGAACTCCTCGGTGCTGTGAGCATGCAGATCGGAAATGGTGGGGGTAATAATACAAATGATCTTAACCTGCTGAGCCGCAGTCACGTTGCGGTAGCCGGGGAGGGATGGAAGGTGGCAGTTTGGCTTCTGGAGATAAAAATGAGTAGAGAATGGAAAAAATATGGGTGCGTGGAGCTCTGTGAGCACCTCCTGCTGCTCTGCCCCACTGGTTCTCTGTGCAAATGTCCCAGCACTGAAACAGGTGAAAAAGAAAAAGACTTAACCCTAACCCTTAACCCTAACCGTGCTGTCAGAAAGGTTTAATTTTAACGATGCTGCTGGTACTTTGGGGTTCTCTGGGCTCGTTAGCTCTATGATTACTCACAGTTTTAATTAGAAGAGACAGCAACTCAAGCCAATGGTTTGTTTCGGGATGTATCAAAGCCCTTAGGGATGAATTATGCTCCTCTTATAGTCATTAATTACTGGTGCAATCCTTTCAGCCCAACTTATTGACCTGGATGTCAGGGTCAGGCCTTCTCTTTTCTCTGATGTCCTGAGTAGGAACTGAGTCTTCCCAAATGCTCCTTTAGGTGCCAGAGTCCTCCAAACCCCACTGCTGCTCATCCCTGTGCGGGATGGAGAGAACTAACATTAAAGATGCTCCACGTTGCATGTTCCAGGGTCCACAACTGCTCAGGGCTTATTGTGTTCATCTGTGGCTTCCAACTGGGGCTCCAGCCAGGGCCTTCCCATCGCCCATACGCTGTTATTTTGGGTTAATAACGACATCATGTCCCGTACATCGTGGCCGATGCTCCGCTTCAGCCCGGGAAGAGGATTATCCTTCTTCTTCTATTACTGATGACAGCACGAGATTTTTCAGCCACCTGAAAACACGGCTTGGCTGGTCACTTGTGAGTTATTGGGTTATTGTGAATTATGGAGTTCTTCTCCCCCTACTCCCAGCAGATAAAAACGCATTTCCTTGCAGGTAATGTCAATGTGAAAGTCAAATCCCATCTCTATCCCTAAAGTGTCATGGGATCCAAGCATGAATTGACATAGGAAGGGCTTAACAGGAACAACAGCCATGAATGTGAGGGCTTGGCTCTGATTCTGTCCTCTTTTGCCAATGAATTTGATGGGCCTGGTTATAGAGGATTTTATAGGAGCTGAATTCCTGGGATCGCTTGTGAAATATTGGTTTGGTGGCATCAATACCAGCCCTTCCCAATAGAGAGCCATGTCCATAATCCTTTTTTTATGATTGCATATAATTATTTGCAAGGGTATAAAACCCACCTGTGGTGCTTAATGCCGATGTGCTGTGAATTTCCCCAGTACCTGCACAATCACTGCTTGCTTTGTGTTCTTATCATCAGTATTTAATATCAGGCCTGGCAAATAATAAACTTGCTCCTTCCTCTTCCCCTTATTTGTTGCCACGCTTGGATTAAAGTGGGCTTTTTAAAATAAATACAAATTTAAATTGCATTTTATTTTCTTACCAGCTGCTAACTCTCCCAGACAGATTGGGAGATCAATTATCACAGCGGTGAATGAATCTAATTTTTCAATATGATTTACCGTAATTCCATATCCTCCGCCCCAGAAGCGAATAGGGCTGGCTTCTTTCCCAAAAGGGAGCTTAGGAAGAAGCACAGAAGCCGCCTCACAAAACCAGCAACACCAGTAACAAAACAGCGAGGAGTACTGGGATCCAGTGGTTGTAGTTGCAGGGTGTGCGGTACTTGTGTGTTCTTAGGAAAAATCCAACTTACATGGCAAATTCTGCCTGTGGGGAGGGAGAGAACCACAGCTGAATTCTGGATGCTTCTGGGGTTTTTTATGGAGCATTATGGCTTTTGGGTTTATGGAGGATTATGGGTTTGGGTTTATGTTGTCTGGGCTCTGCCTGAATCCTGCTCCGTGCAAGAGGAACATTTTGGGCTACATGGAGCTCTGGACCATAGCCCAAATGTCAGGCTCACCCCTACTCATGAGCATTTTATCGATTAGCACTTGGTGGAGGGAATTGGCTCAACCCAGTTTCATGGAGATGGATCTCATCTTCTGCCCCCCTGCCTTTTAGTCCCTGCTGGCACTGGAACTCCATGAAAGAAACTCAATTTGCAGGCCCAAATTGTATTTTACTATTAGGACTTCTTGGATTGCAGTCAGGACAGCGCTGGTTGGCAGGGGAGGCCAACACCGTAAGCTGTTTCTGAGCACTTGTGTCATTTATTGAGAAGTCTGTTGTTTAGCGTGCACTTCAGATGTCTTTAAATAATTAAAATAAACGGCGTGCGTAAGTTAGAGAGCGGGGGTGAAACAGAAGATGCTGCAACACTTGTTCTCTTGATTTAAAAACTCAGTAACTAAATCTTACTTGGGGTCTACCAGGAATACAAATAGTGCAATTAATCGGCAGTAATTTAGAAGTCGTCCATTTCAAAAGCCTCAGGATGTACAGATTGGGTACAATGCATCTCTGGATGTCAGCGATGCTTCTGCACATGGCCCGAGATGCAAGCAAAGGGATTTTGTGTATTTTTCCCATGTTATTTACGGCTCATCCCCACGCAGCGACAGCACCTTATCGTGTGCTGCATTAAAACTGCTCAGGTTGATTTCTCCCCTTTCCATTAATGCACAAACCAAGAAATTATTGTGCGTTTTCAGTGCAAAACGGACCCTGAACGTAGAAACTCTTGAAGCTGTAGCACCAACGCTTGATGCTCTCGCAGAACACAACAGCGTGAAAGAGGTCGCTTGCCAGGTCACAGCTTTTTCTGGTTTTTTGCTTCTTCACTGAATAACTGCAATTTCTCAGTCTTTTTTCCCCTTATGTTTGTACCATCACCACTGTCCTGTGGAGTGTCTGTGATTTTCCATATTAGAATTGAGACCTCTATTCCCCAAATGACAAGTTCAAATGAAGTAAACGCCACACCCCGCACTTTGGTGCAATTTTGGGGCTGTGCTGTTGCAATTTCGTGACGGATGGGAGGAGCGGTACCTCTCGACTCCACAGTACTCCTTCTGCAGGGGTAGAGAGTGCTTCTGAGCATGCACGGACTGCACAATGTGATGCATAACGGGCGATGGAGAACAGCATTTCAGTAGCCAACACTTAGCTGTGTGTTATCAGATATCACATCTTTAAATGTGAGTATGGATGCTGTGGTTGAGACTCAAAATGGGTACAGGTCCTCATGGCTTTGGGCAGGCCACTTTGTGAGCAAAACAGGTGGCATCGCTCTGTTTTGGTTATTTAGTTTGCAAGCAGGTTGGGACAGAGACTTCCCCGTGGTGCACAGTGGGGTCCTGGACTGGTTTGTATTGGTTTGGGGTTGCTCTGTTGTAATTAAATGGCAGCTGAACTGCCCAAAAAGCCTGCGAAAGGCCCTTGCTGTGCTCAGGGTGGGAGCTTGCTCTGTGCAAGCTGCTTTTCTGTGGAGCCCAGCAAAGCCGGTGCAGTTCATGTTCCCTCTTTGTGTGACAAAGTGGGGTCTGCCCACGCCGTTGTGTGCTTGGGGCCCTGCACAGACTCTGCCAGTCTATGACATTTGCCAAAGACTTGATTGTTTGCACCGCAGAGCATTTAGGCCTATAAATATTTATTACCCTTCCCTCAGACGTATCGCAGCTACGGCAGAAATGACCTTCCCTGTGGCTGGGATGGGGAAGAGGGGAGCCCCTTCCATCAAATATTCACAGCCCACAGATGCTTTGGCGACGTGGGGCAGGAGATGGGGAGCAGGGATGAGCTTGGACCATGGCAGCACACCCAGGATGAAAATCAGCTTCCAAAACTCTGCCACTTCAGGGCTGCGTGGGCTTTCGATTGTTTCCCAGTGCCTCTTCATTACGGTAGATTGTCTTAGAGCAAGAAAAGCTCTATTCACTTCACCTTGGTAAGAGCTGTACCTTGGCTGCTGGTGCTAATTAATGGAATTGTTTCTTTAGTTTCAGCTACGTAGTTTTAACACTGAAAGTCCTCATCTTAAACCTCCTGGATGGCTGCAAGGGGTTATTTCCTTTGCCTGAAGTGAGCAGTTAGTGACAGTAAAATGAAGTGTTGCCGGGTGTTTGTGCTGGTGCTGGGACTCCTGGGCTATCAAACCAGGGTGGTCCAGATGCCACTTGCACAGGAAAGGATGTCCTGGCCACTGAGGAGCTCTGTTTAAACCTGACAGGACCTAAGAGTCAATGGATTGACCAGGGGAAGTGGTGGACAGGGCAGAAATGCTCTTAATTTGTAGAGAAAATGAGCCCAGGTGTCTGGAGGGAAATGTTCATTAACTTCTCATCACAGCAGTCAGCCTCCTTCCATCTGCTGTGTCCCATTAAAACACCAGGGCCAGGGGGGCACACTGATATAAGTGCCAAATCAGACTGAAAGTGTCCCCCTTTGCTTTAGGGCAGCAAAGATCACGCAGAATGAGATGTGGAGGAAACAGGAAGCTGTCTCACAAGGTATCTATTGATTATTTAATGAGCTGGTAAATACCAAGCTGGAGAATAACTGCACATTTGGGTGGCTTTGGCCTCCATGGCTGCTCTTTCTCATACTGGGTACAGGACTGCGGTCAGGGGTGGCGTGGCCAGGTTGAGCCATCCCCATCACCCAGCATCAGGAGAGCACCTTTGTGTCGTTCACACTGTGTCAGAAGGTCCCTGTCTCAGGGCATGAAAACCAAACCCTGTTGAGCTCCCGTCTTTAACAGGTTTCAGTACAAATAGCTATCTTTCAACCCTGTGTTGAACTATGGCTCTGTTTCTGTTAACAGTATTTCCAAGGCATATTTATTCACCTCACCCTGTTCTAGCTCTTGCCTGCTCTGTGCTCTGAGGTTTCCGAGCACCAGTTTCAATGGTGCTAAATCACACAGCCCCAGTTCCTTGTGTCTTCAGAACAGCTTCCACGTAACCTGCTTATGTGGTACATCAACAGGAATTTGGGAGTAATACTGCTTTAGAAATCCTAAATGCATGAAGAAGATGCAGACAACACACAGCTAATGGAGACTGCAGAAACATTTTGATGTTCATATGCTAATTGCATCCCACTTCCTTACAAACTGCAATCACTTCATTGTTTTTTTGCTGTGTGTTTTTGAAAAGATTTCATTGAAGCTTCCTTAATGAGGCAGACGCAGAATGAAAGAGGTATGTTGTGGATGGAAATTTTCTTCTGGATGCTTCATGTTAATTCTTCCTTGATTTCGTCTTAAACTTGTTCACTTTACAAGCAGAGACCAAAATTGGTTTAATTAAGGGCATAGCCATTTCCAGACTGGTGTCCTCAAAACGAGCTGTGCTCCCTGTGCTGAGAGCCTGGAGTCTGTGGGTACCGCTCTGTTCCTGAGCTGCTGCTCTCCCTCCTGGGATGCAGGGGATTTAGGGGGATGCTCCAGCAAACCCAAGGGCTCTGGGAACCGGTGCAGCAAGTGCTCCCCAGGTGATGCTGCTTGGCATCACTGCCCAAATAAAGCCCAAGTCATGCTTATGGCTTATTGGTATAATCCCTATGTCCTTGGTGCCATTAACCACAATGTCTATAGGCTTTTTCTTGGGGTTTTTTTTGCATATGCAAACAGTAACCCTGTGGGCAGCAGCAGCAACATAAAAAGCCTTTTATTTTCCTTTCTGAACATGGTGCTGTAGTTTTTTAAAAAAGGGTTTTTAATAAATGAGGTTGTTGCCAAGGAAGGGGGCTCATCCTTGAAGTGGCTTCTATTTTCTCTCTCTTAGTTTCTTATTTTCTGTCACTATTAAGGGAGACAATTCGAATAAATAGTGGAATGCACAAGTGTAGCTTGGTAAGGATGGTTTAGCTGGGATATGAGCAGACCCAAATTTCTAGCAGGGGACATAACGAGAACCCCAGTTACTTCCAAAATTGGAGCAGGGTTCGAATTGCCTCCCTGCCACAGCTCTGTCATTTGGAACATCAGCTGATAAAATCGAAAGGACAAGTCTGTATTTCTCACCCGTACGGTAACAAAATGTGTAAGACATTTGGAATCTCATAAGATTTCCAGACCAAAAATGTTTTCATAGTAAGTAGCTCCAGTTTCTGAAATTAGCCTGCCTCAGGGGTGAATTCATATCAGAACACCTTTTTATTTTCTTCCTAATTTTAGCCCATGCATCTTGGTGAAGTGATGCCACAGAGTCTGTGGGAGTCCTGAGATTTTTAGGGCTGGAATGAACTGCGAGTTCATCTCATCTGACAGCTCGCATAATGCAGCGCTCGGCGATTACTGCACCGGGACGGGGCTGCTGCCCCTGCAGTGATGTTGAGACTGCCACACTGTCCCTACCTGAGCTGTTTCCAGCATTTAATCACTCCTCGCTCCTTTCCAAAACCCTTGGGATGCCGGTACCTGCTGGGAAGGGATGTCGTCCTTTTTGCAGGTAGAGAAGTGACAAGAAGCCAAGAGGAAACTCTTGTTATTGGCAGCAGTGGCCATAACATGAGTTCAGCCACAGCTCCTGGTTCAAAATGAGTCCGTGGTGAGTTTCATCTTTTGTTTTGTTTGAAGGAAAATAACCCCAAAAAACCCACCCTGTTGTTCCCACGTGAGTATGACAAATCGCATCCCACTCGGCCCTGCCGAAGCCGTGGTGCTCATCAGCTTTCTGCTTGTTCCCCTCCTTTGGATGCACCTGGCTCCCACCTCCACTGCTGCCAACTCGCTCCCTTGGCGAACCGCGCTTTTCTGGAGCCAAAGACAGTCACTGCTGTGTTGAAAGAACATAAACTTTTAATTTGATGGCATTGTGATCAGCTGAAGACAGGTGCCTTTTGTTCGTGTTTCTCTGCTTAGACACTTGCCAAGAGAGATTGAAATGTAAAAATAGGTGTCCTTGTTTAAGCAATTATATTTAATAAGGCTCGGAGGGAAGCGTGCTCTAGGAAAGAGAAGAGGGTGAGAACTGAAGGACTCCTGTGATTGTTGTTTGGGTTTTGTTACGGATTTGGCTTTAAATCAGTGGCAGAAGGAGGAATTCATCCCTGGCCTGTAGCTCTGTGTGGTTATGTGGTGTGTGAGCCCTTCCAGCCCAGTGAAGGCCTCAAAGTTCCCCTGATATCTTCTTACTGACCCTTCCAACATCTGAGCACACATCAAAGAAACAGTTTTGAAATAGGTGATTTAAATTACATGTAAGCTGCAGAGATAACAACTCTGAATTTCAACAGGCCTGATACAGTTGTGCTTGGATGAGACACGTGGCAGTGGTAGGCCTGAATGCAGGTTCTCCAGCTGCTGAAGGTGGGAACTGGAGGTTTCTCATCCTGTTTTTACCTGTATTATCCAGATTATAATGTTAGGATTTTGCTTGATGCCCATATGAAGTGTAGCAGGACCCGACCCTTATTCATTAGTGCAATACACGTAACGGGAGAGGGTCTTGAGCCATCTTAGAGAGTGCAAGTACACGGAGTTAAGGGAGAGCTGGATCTTGGCTGGGCCTTTAAGGGTCTCTCGGCTAAATAACATCCTATAAAATAAATAAAAGCACATGGCCTCATTCCTTACGGTCTGGAGATTTCTCAGCAGTGCCTCAGAGTGCATCCCCTGTTCCTTCAGAAGCTCCTCCAGCTCTTCACGCGCTACAGAAATCGCACGCGTGTTCCCTCGGCTGATCTGAAGTGACTGCTGTTGCTCCTTGCGCTACCCAAAAAAAGCCATTTCCACAGTTTAACGGCTCAGCCAAAACAGCAGCAGCGACTCCATCAACAGCAGCCACTCCGGCTGCGGAAGCCAATCAATGGCAATTGATTCTTCCCGAACGATGGCAAATAAACCCCCACATTTTCCAGGCTCTCCACACAAAGCGTATCGCGGTGTCATGTAAAATATTTATGCCGGATTCATTTGGAAGCTGTAACTCACATTATCCACAAATGAGTTCAACGAAACCTCTTCAAAAAGTGTTTTACTGCTGAGCAGGGAAGTGCTTTGCTGTCTTTGCTGTTCTGGGGTTTGCACACACACCCACTCCCTCATTTGATCTGCCCAGGAACAGTTTGCGTTTCAGGGAATGGTGCTTGAATTTTTTATTTCATCTCTGTTTGGGAAGCCTGTGTCATTTTGGGTTTTGTTTGCTCTGTGTTTCTTCAGCCTGGTAAATGTATTTCTTTTTTTCCTCCCTTAAAAGAGAGGGAAGCTAATATTCAATTGAAGGTCTTGAATTGGGGAAATCAGCTTTACATTTCCAGCTCCTCTGCCATGGGCTCCCTGGGTTTCCCTGGGCAGATCTTGCTGCTTATTGAAACTTGGCCGTCCTTCGTTATTAGCAGACGTGAATATATTTTAGAGTTCAATTAAATTAGACTCACTGCACCTCCTGTAGATGAAAACTATTGTTAGCTTAATTTTAGAGTTAGAGGAACCAAGAGGCTTAAGGGCCCAAATACACGAGGATATGAAAGTACCCAAAAATGAGGATTCCTGCAGTAGCTTCAGTCTTGCTGATGAGGCTGTGCTGGGCGGTGTTTGGTCTGGATTTACTCAATAAGAGGTTGGGCTTTCTTCTGCTGCTTAAATTATTATGTGTTGACTCTTCTGTCTTCACCACCACATGTTCTGTGCTGCTGAGTTAAATGAACGGCTGTGGGATGACAGATCTGCAAAACCCTCCAATTTTGGGCAGATTTCCTAAAGAAATTAGGCTTGCAGGGCTGTGCATTGAACTGTCCCATCGGCTCCTTCCTAGGACCTGCTGATCCCCGCTCCTCCGCCCAAGCTGAAAATAAGCAACTGAATTTTGGAGATACAATGAAATTATCTTGTACGCTGGGAAGAAAGGGACAGCAAAACTGTTAAAAATTCCCATTTCCAGCCTGCCCAGGGCCCTGCCTCTGGCTGGATTTGGTGTCACTGGGAATCAGTTGTGATCCCATTTTCAGGGACGCCAGGTGATGACAGTGATTTCCATCCGTGTTTGTGTAAGGCTGCTCTGTTGCTTTCTGGAAAAGTCTCCTTTTTTTGGTTGTTGTTGCTAGCATGGGTCCTTTACTGCCCTGGCTCACCCTGAGGAAACCTTTGGAAATTGCAGGCAATAATGAGCTGATCCACTGGGGGAATTTCTTCTTTTACTGAAAAGAGTCCTCTCCATCAAAGAGGAGCATTAGGTTGCACCTAAAATGGCCCCTTTCTGCATCCCCAAAAACATCCTCGTGGTGAGAGGATGCTGCTGCAGTGATAAATATGCTGCTTTCATGACTTTAATAATTAAAAATGCACTTTAAAAAAATCCTTCTGCACACACTATAGAAAGGTCTATTGCATTTATTCTAGCCTCTCATGGATCCTTAAGGTTTTATGGGCACTTTAAAGCAGAAATAAAGCTCTTTTTTATATTCAAAAAACAGATGTCTTTCAAACTGCCATCCTATTCCACACAACTGGAGCTATTTTCTCTTTAAGATGTTGCATCTGGACCACAGCCTCTTTAAAAAACTTCCCCTCCCCAAAGAGGTGCAGGTTTAGGGCAGGAGAAGCCTCACTGGGGATGGAGGTGGCTCTTTCGCTGGCCCCTGTGGTCACTGTCACACGTGTGGGGCTCTGGATGGCTCCATCTTTGAGTTTCGTGGTATTTATTGCCTTCCTGTACTTAAGGGACGTAAAAGCATCCATGGGGACCTATCCTGTAATGATGGACTCATGGCTGGAAGCAGGAGTCTTCAGAGAGGTCCACCCCAATCTTCCAGCATAAAATGTACCCAACTGATGTGTTTGGTGTAGCTCAGAAGCGGGTTAAATACACTGAATTAATAATATACTAATATCCTGACTGAACCCACAGTATGGATGTGGCAAAGTATCCCTTCGCTTCCATTTTCCATCTGTAAAATGAGGATAATGCCGTTCCCTTCCCACATGGCAGCTCCTCATGAAGCTCCCAGGTCCTGCAAAGTCCCCAGATTGGTGTGGTTTTACTTTGGAAATCACCCTGGTGCTGCAGGGAGAGGAGGTAACCGAGAGCATTGAGGTAGCAGATATTACACAGCTTGATCGGACTGCAGAATATCATAGGATAAGAAAATTGAATGAATTAAAAAGGGCAGCTCTGTTCTGCAGGGTCATTATAGCAGAATAACGCACACGCAGTTGTCTTTGGGATGAACCCAAGAAGTCTCCCAGAGAAACAGAACTGCAGCGGGGCTGGGAAATGTATTTGTTTTCATTAATGCTTTTAGGCAGAAAGTGTCTTCCAAAGGAAATCGAGGAAGATATTAGATGAGCAGAATGGGTGTTTTTTAAGGATCTGCTTACTCCCACCTTGCTGCTTGTATTTGTACTTTGTTTTGCGAGCTCAGCTCCACTTATAATGAAGTTTCTTTAAGTCAGTTTGGCAGTTTGTGACCTGTCAGCTGCAGTATAAAGGCACTGATGAACTGTGATGAACACCAGTGGGGTGTGTTTGTGGACAAAGTCACTTTGGTTTGGTTTTCTTGTGTCCCTTCTACTACAAGACCTGTGATGGTCTTCTGACCTGTGGCTTCTCCATCCCCCCCTTTAGTCCCTTCCCTTTCTGTGCACGTTGAACTGATTTTCCATCACGGGACACGTATTTATGGGGCTCCCCATTAAACTGCTTCTGCCATTTGACTTCCGCAGTGTAATGGAAAAATCCCCGCAGCCCCATACAGCCATAGCGGGAGTGCAGATGGGATGGAAACTGAATTGCTGGAGGAATCAGATATAAATCAAAGCCGGTCGTTAACATGGAGGAGAAATGAAAAGGGACTCCTTTATTACTAGAAACTCTACGTTAGGTTTCAGCAACTGAATTGGGAATAAGGAACTCAATGTGCTCTAGCGTGGTCTCTTAAGAAAAGGCTGCGGATGAAGTCCCTCCTGAGGAAAATAAGGAGGTTAATGAGGAGAGCTGTGCCTCCCCAATTAGGGACCCAGGGAGGCCAGCGTGATGCTGCCTTGGCAGAAGGCACCGAGGTGTCCAGCTGGGGCTGGTGGCTTTAAAAGTTATAATAAGCCAGCGAATCAAAACGTGTCTGTGTAGTAAATACATTACAGTGCTCTGTGTGGATGTGAAGGTGTTCATGTACTGTACTTAAGGCTTCTAAAATAAACAGCATTTACACCATGAAAATGTCTTGAGTGGTTCAAGAGAAGGGACAGCAAACCAAGGGGAGATGGTAGAGATGTAGGGAGGAGGGAGTAAGCAGCTTTACCATTCATGACAAGGGGAATAGTCTGCTCTTTCCTTCCTCAAATTAGATGTATTTTTGTTTTAATATTCACTAATCTATTCTATGCTAACATTGCTTTGCAAAAACTGAGCGTAATGCGCTGCTGCTGCCTTCAGTCGGTGTGGAAAGGTTTGTTTTTGTAACTTCCATAGCTCTGTGTGTGTTTTACCTCGAGAGGAGCTGCAGGATGACAGGCAGGACATGGTGCAGAGCTGAGCTGCCCTTGCCTTCCCTGAAGCCCAAATTAAGGTTCTGTTGTTATCCCTGTGCTGTCTGCAGGCCAGAAAGGGTCCTGCTGTGCTAATTACCTCTGGTTTCCATTAAGAAATTAGCCTGCTACTTAAAAATCATGTGTTTTGAATATTTCTGAGAAACATGAAGAGGTTGCCATGAAAGCAGTTTATTATTCCCATCACCGTGCTGTAAGAGGACCCTTTGGGCTTGACTTGGTGCCCAGGAACTCTGCTCTGGGGCTGCCCCTCAAAGTGATGACCCCATCCTTGTACCATCTGGGGGCTTTGCCATCCCCTGCCAAGCTTTAGGAGCACTCAACTTCATTCCTGATGCACTTTAATGGAGATAAACCTATTAAAAATACCGCTTTAGCTTCCACAACGCACCCCATTGGTGTGTCTGTCCCTCAGATGTGAGGAGCTTTGTACCCCTGTTCACTGCCGTGATCTCTGTGCTGGGTGTGTGGAAGAAAAGAGCAATATAGCCAAAAGCTACAATCATTTTCCACAGATATTTCCTATTCTTTCTTGCATTCTGATATTTCAGATTACCTTATCAGGGCCACTGGTTGAATTATAATATCGTTTATTACGGCCTATCAATCAGATTCCATCATGTGCAGTCTCCACTACTGATAATGTGCCTTTCCTTCAGCAAATGCTATAAAAGAAAAGAGAGGAGGGAAATTAGAAAGGAGAGAGAATTGCTTTTATTTTTTTGGAGGATGGAGGGTGTAATCAAGATTTGTTTGTCCAAACCTTGATAGAAACAACAATATTTTATAATCTGCAGGGACTGTCTACATATTTGAGAAGTCAAAAAAATAAAAGTCTGCCCTTCAAGAGCCAGATGATGAAATTATTTCGTCTCCTTGGGTTGCTTTCATAAACATTGTCGCCCCTACAATTCAGCAGCTGTTTGAAATAAATGTGAAAACTGGATGTTTTGTAGCGTTATCATCCCATCGGGGACCAACACGTGGTACTCTGCATGAGAGAGAGTTCAGGAGGTACCACAGCATCACCATTAAAGAGGAGGATGAAGCTGTCCCCTTGTGTGTCAAGGGCCAGTAGTGCACTCGGTGGGTTTGAATAGCGCTGGGCAGGCTGGGTGATGTTGTAAACTGTGTGGTTAAGGTACAGCTCGTACCTTACACCTTGAGTTTATTCAACAGGGTGAGCATTGCATGAGTACACGGGGAGCTGAAGGCTCGCGGCTGAGAAATGTGGAAGGGCTCATCTGATGGGGTAAAACGTGGGAGATTTGTTTGGGTTTGCTGCCATTTAATTAATAATTATAAATAATATCTTATAAATAATAATA
>NW_010194668.1:0-270 GCF_000695765.1 Mesitornis unicolor
GGGGTCCCCTTAGAGCAGTGGTCCCATGGGGGGTCCCCACGGACCAGTGGCCCGATTGGGGGGGTCCCCACAGAGTGATGGCCCCATGGAGGGATTCCCCATAGAGTGGTGGCCCCATGGGGGATGTCCGCATAGAGTGGTGGCCCCATGGAGGGTTCCCAATAAAGTGGTGGCCCCATTGGGGTCCCCACGGACCAGTGGCCCCATTGGGGGCAGTCCCCATAGAGCGTTGGCCCCATTGGGGGGGACCCCATAGAGCAGTGGCCCCAT
>NW_010194668.1:346-592 GCF_000695765.1 Mesitornis unicolor
GGTTCCCCATAGAGCGGTGGTCCCATAGGGGATCCCCATAAAGCAGTGGCCCCATGGGGGGTGTCCCTATAGAGTGGTGGCCCCATTGGGGTCCCCACAGAGCAGTGACCCCATGAAGGGTTCCCCATAAAGTGGTGGTCCCATGGGGGTCCCATGGAACGGTGGCACCATTGGGGGGGTCCCCATAGAGCAGTGACCCCATGGGGGGCTCCCCATAAAGTGGTGGTCCCATGGGGGTGGCCCCCT
>NW_010194668.1:706-2118 GCF_000695765.1 Mesitornis unicolor
AAAGCAGTGCTCCCATGGGGCCCCCCCCGCAGGCTGATGGTGAACCTGACCCAGCCGGCCCTGCTCTGTTTCGGCAAAGTGCCACCAGATGCCACCTCCCGCCACCACTTCCTGCAGGTCCTGTCCTACCTCCAGGCCTACAAAGAGGTGAGCGTGGCCGGGGAGGGGTCCCGGGGTGGGGGGGGCTCCGTTTGGGTTCCCCCCAGACTCACGCAGGGCTCTGTGCAGGCTTTTGCCAGCGAGAAGGTGTTTGGGGTGCTCAGCGAGAAGCTCTATGATCTGCTGCAGCTGGTGAGGCCCCTGTCCCTGCGGGCTCCATCGCCCGTCCCCATGGGGCCCATCCCGTGTCCCTATGGGGTCCCTTCCATGTCCCTATGGGGTCCTTCCCGTGTCCCCGTGGGGTCCTTCCCATGGTCTCCATGGCGTCCATGCCCCATTCCCATGGGGTCTCTCCCATGTTCCTATGAGGTTCATCATCCATCCCCATGGGGTCCCTTCCATGTCCCTATGGGGTCCCTTCCATGTCCCTATGGGGTCTGTCCCCCGTCCCTGCAGGATCCACCCCGTGTCCCTATGGGGTCTGTCCCATGTCCCTGCAGGGTCCCTCCTGTGTTTCTATGGGGTTTGTCCCCTGTCCCTATGGGGTCCTTCCCATTTTCCTTGTGGGGTCCCTCCCATGTGCCCATGGGGTCCATCGCCCATCGCTCCAGAATCCATCTGTGTCTCTATGGGATCCATCCCACATCCCCATGGGGTCCCTTTCATGTCCCCATGGAGTCCATCCAATGTCCCTCCAGGGTCCATCCTGTGTCCCTATGGGGTCCATCCCCTGTTCCTGTGGGGTCTTTATGTCCCCCTGGGGTCCCTCGCCCATCCCTGTGGAGTCCATCCCACGTTCCCATGGGGTCTGTCCCGTGTCCCTCCCATCTTCCCTATGGGGTCCATCCCCCGTCCCTGCAGGGTCCATCCCAGCCGAGCGGGGCTGGGGTCCCCCAGGTGCCTTCAGGAGCCCTCACGTCCCCATCACCTCCCCCGTGTCCCCCCCAGGACTGGGAGCAGCGGCAGGAGGAGGACACGCTGCTGATCGAGCGCATCCTGCTGCTGGTGCGCAACGTCCTGCACGTCCCCCCGGACCCCGCCGAGGAGAAGGTACCGGGACGGGGCCCTTTCCCGGGCTCTGGGCCCCTTCCCCAGGGTCTGGAGCCCTTCCCTGGGACCTGGAGCCCTTCCCTGGGACCTGGAGCCCTTCCCTGGGCTCTAGGCCCCTTCCCCAGGGTCTGGGGCCCTTTCCCGGGTTCTGGGGCCCTTTCCCAGGCTTCTGGGGCCCTTCCCTGGGACCTGGAGCCTTTCCCTGGGGTCTGGAGCTCTTCCCTGGGACCTGGGCCCCTTGCCAGGCTCTGGAGCCTTTCCCC
>NW_010194669.1:0-11817 GCF_000695765.1 Mesitornis unicolor
TCACAGGGCTCTGGATTGCGCTGGCCTAGAATTAAAGAGGTGAATGCGTGGCCAAAGTCATCTTGGCTTGTGGAGGTATTTTACAGGTTACCTGCGTATTAATTTTGGGTGCTATCTGTGCTGTCACAGTATTATTTGAATAGCCTCTTGGCTCCTGAGCTATCTTGACAGCAAAAAAAAGATGTAAAATCTAAAGGAAGTCAATGAACACAATCTTTCCGGTGATAATTCCAACCGATAAAACAAGCAGCATGTAAATCAAGTAATCTGCTTTAATAATCAAACCCTTTAAGTGCCTCTCCCTGTTGCCAGTCTTCCCCTCGCATTGCCGCTGTTTGACGACGCGGTGCGGTTGGCGTTTAGAAATCCGCTCCTTTTGCAAGGGAGGGTGGATGCGTAAATAACAGCGCTGCTACTGCTCTGGGGTTTTTCCGTCCAGGGAATGTAAAGTGAAGGCCCCACGAGTGCTGTGTGAATTCATTTACTTGCCTTGCCTCTCCTGCCCTGTCCCTCCATACCCATAAAGGTGTTGGGAGCTCCCTGTGTCGCTCCCTCTGAGGACTGAAAACTTTCTGACTGCACTTCATTGTAGTAAAAAACCCCTTAATTTCTTACCCAGACTTTCTGTAAATTATTAGTTGCTCTTTAATTGGAAGAACAAACCGTGTGTTATTCACTAGGCCTTTTCAGCACTGATGTGCAAACTTAATCTGGTTTCTCTAGGGCTTGGGGTTTTGTCTTCCAGGGCATCCACTGCTCGGTTCTGATTGAAGGGGGATCTCACTGCGGTTCTGGTTCAGGTTGCTGTTGGGTAACATCACGCTTTTCCAATACAAACCAGAAAATACACAACAAACCCGAGCCAAATCTATAACCAGAAAGTGGGAAGCTTTTCCTGACTGGAGGCGCTTTCAAGGAAGCGTGAGGAAAAGTCCCTCGTTTCATCCCGAAGAGTTAATGGACGTGCTGTGTTGAAAGGTGTTTGCAGACTCAGTTTTCCCCTCCATTGCTTATGGCTCTTTCTTCTTCGGCTGCTGAAGGTTTGGTGTCTGTCCCGCAGGGGATCCTGTGCTGATAACCTGGGTTTGGGGTGGCCTCAGTGTCCCCGCAGCTGAGGGGAGCTTGGCAAAGGATGCGACTGGGTGGCTGGAGTGGGGCTCTCTTCATCTGCTGCTCTGAGCCCCTGTGAGGCCTTAGCTGGTGTCTGATGTGCTCTGGGACAGCTCTGGAGCCAAACCCGCAGGAGCTGTGTTGAGGCACAACGTGCTGTAGAACACAGATGTGGAGGAGCCTGCGGGGTTTCGTGTCCCGTTTAGGACCTCGGTGTTTGTGTTAAGGTGAGATGGTGCAGCTCACTGGAACGACTCTAAAAGAAAGCCCAGTTGTGCAGCAACCCGAGTCATATTTGTGTGTTATTTGCATACTTCGCATTACTATTTTTGCATGATTTGCGTGGCCTGTGTTGGTATAAATAAGACATCTAATTTTATTTTAGCTCTAACGCTGCCAGAGGAGTAAGCAGAGCTTTTGGAATGCTTGCGGATGGTGCGTGCTGTATCTTACTGCTGCAAGATGATTCTTGGGTTTTTCGAGCCCTGTATTGAAACAATGCTGCATTCAGGAGGCGCCAGCACAGATCAGCACTGGGCACGAGCTGAACAAATGCAGAATATTCCTTTGGAGCTGAACAAAGAAGCGTCTGAACATCAGCAGCTCACGGCCAGCTGACTGCGAGCGGAGTCTTCAAGCATCTCCAAGTTAAAACCTGCGAGATGTGGTGGTTGCATCTCGGCGCCGAGGCTCGAGGAGTAACCAGAGGTGTAATTAGTCATCAGTACGAAGTTCTGTTAATTGTGTGGTGCGTACAGAAAACTGGGAAGGTGTTATTGTGTGAGAAAGAGACGGCTTAGAAAATAAGGTTGGAAGTTGCTGTCAGCCCAGCTGTGGATGTGGCCTCAGGTGATGCTGCGGTGTCGGGGTCAGCAGCAGCCGCGTGGCTGGGTTTTGTTTCTGAAGTTACTGCAGAATTGAGGAGATATAACAGGTCATGGTCTTGGTTTTACTCCGTGTTTCTCCATCTTTCTGTTAGGTCTCAGGGCTTTGCAGTCCCTGCAGCATCCCGTGCAAGGTTGTCACTCACAAGGACCAGCCAGTCCTTGCCTGGACAAGCCTCCCGCTGCAGAATTCCTGCACCACTGAACCAGGGCGATGAAACCGGACGGCATCTTCCACACGATGCAGATCTGCCCGACCATCAGTCATCGCTCTGGTGTTTGCCTTTTGTGCTGAGGTCATGTCCGCTGATCCCTTGGAGGTGCTGTACCCCTTAACGCAGCGCTGTATAACCTAGTGAATGAAGCTGAATTCTCCAGATTGAGGGCTGAGATAATAATAGTGCAGCAGGTTACTGTTAGTAGGGACACAGGGTTTGGGAAGAGGAGGTGGTGAATGAAGGCGAAGTGTTGGGGTTTTTAAGTGCCTGAATGCTGGAAGGAACGTAGCACGTCATGAAGTCGGTTGCTGGTCAACGCAGGAGCCCAGATCTCTTAAACACATCCATAAGATAAGTTCAGTGATACCCAGCAAGGGTCATGAGTCCTTGCAGCTTCTCTGAAAGCTTTTCCAGGATGGCTCCCATGGCAGCGAGCGTTCGGTTTCGAGCCTGTGTTGGCCAGGGTGAGTCCATTCCCATTTGTATTTCGTATGGACCCGTGTAGTTTTTTGTTCAGTTTGTTCTTCTGATGACCTGACAAGAGGACACTCATCTGCCCGTGGATTCACAGAGCGATTGCTTCCACCTCCTCCTCCTCCTCAGTAGTTTTAGGAGTCTTGGTGTTTAAGTTTGTTTTCTTGCAAGACAAGCCTTGGGCTCTTCTGCACACGTCCAGGTAACTTCACGTGTGGTGGGAGCAGACAGGAGCACCTACCTGACTTCAGAGCTTTGTTTTACTCTTTTACCGTCCCTTTATAGATGGTGTGCTTCTATTTTTGACAGATTGAAAAGGCAGAGACAGGGGTAGATGGCAGTGTCTGGTTTGTTGCTGTCCCAAGCCTGTTCTGCTCTTTGCTGGTTAGATCTGGGATCGCAGGATAACTCAGCCTCGGGAGGTCATTCAGGGCAGCCTCCTGCTCGCAGCAGAGAAATGTGGTTACTGCAGGAGGGTTTTACAGCCAGGCTTCGCACACGGAAAGCGGGCACGTGTCTTCCTGCTCTACACAGAAATCCAGGGCAAGCGACCGTCCTCTACCTGAGCTTGACAGCAGCCTTTTGGTGTGTGGATGGGACCGAGGCACTGCCTTGTCCCTGGCGGCTTTTCAAAGCACTTCCTCTCGTCTCCTTATCGGATCCGAGTGTCTGTGCCTTCTGCTGCGCTTCTAGAGCAGTGAAAAGGAGAGCGCAGCTCTCCCCTGCTGCGGGAGCGACGGCTCGGTCGTCTGACGCAAGCAGCAGTGAGCTCAGTGACTCCAGTGTTTAGTGGCTTGGCATCTTTTCAGAGCAAGGTTGGTGCTTTAACTTCACGGCTAAGGAGAGGGGTTTGGGTATTGTTGCTGTTTCTAGCTAGCTACGTTTCATGGGTTTAGCCTTCATTCAGCGTTCATTAGAGCTGGCTGAGCGTCCATCGTCCGTTTTCCTTCCCCCATAGCTTACCTAGCGGGTTGGCAAAGATAACTCGGCTGTGTTGGGGCTGAATCAGCCTCGTCAAATTACAGTTTGCTTAAATGTTCGCCGGGGAAGATGTGGCACCAGTCACTCATAATTTACTGCTTTCTTTAAAGAAAAGAGCAAAATGGCATCGTTACAAAGGGCTCCTTGAACCTCACTTCCCAGGCTGACTGTGGAAACTGCAGATGAATGAAGAATTCCTCACCCTGCCCTTTCTGCTCCTGCCGTGCAGGAAAGGAGTGGCGCAGAACGCGCGCTGAATGGCATTTCCTATTCTGTGGAACTGGCAGCATCTGGAGACCGAGTCCCTGCAGGAAAACCGCAGGCTGAAACTTCACCTGCGCGGTGAACGAGCTCGGGTTCCCGTTTGCCCGGCGCCCCGGATGGATCGCGGTGTCGTAGCCGTGCTTGTTCGGATCCGGGCCGTGCCTGGGTTGTTTTCCTGGCGTGGGGAGGGAGCACTGACTGGGCAGGTTTCTTGGTCTGTTTTTCCAAGTGCAGCAAGAATATTTTAGCTATGGTTCTGCCAACGCAAATCCTGTTTACCCGAGCTCTCTTGTGATGAGGGTGATTCGCTCTGGTACGGCGTATGAGCCGTTTACTGAAAGAGTTGGAAGTCACTCTTTCCTGCTTGACAGCTGAGTTTATTTCGAGATTTACCTAAAATAAAGTCTTTAAGTAGCGCTGAACGCTCAGCAGAGACCTGGTATCAGATATGAGAGGCACGGTTGTGTGACACACGCGGGGGGAAGCGTCCTTAAGCAAAGTCATCTTCCTTCCAGAGCACGAGAAGAGGAGTTGTTCCTTTGTGTCTGTGCAGCTGACGTTACACTCTCACATTTGAGAACAGGTAAATATGATTTCACAGCCAAATCTACTTCAGTTCCCTTCCTTAGTGAACACATCCTCAAGTCCTGTCCTTAGCCATCCATGTTCATCTCTTCGTGATGAGTTTTAAACGTCTTCATGTGTGTTTGCAGTGAGGATGGAGTCAAAGCCTGCAGTGCGTGATTTTTAGTGTATAAAATAAACTTTGAACAGTCAAAAATGACCAAGACCCGTGTTCCTCTTTGGGGTAATAACCGCAGTGACATGGGGTGTTTGCAGCAGCAAAGGGAATGGTCCCGTTCCTGCCTGGTGGGGTTGTGCGGCTGCTGGATGGTTCTTCCCATGCACAGAGATGGGTGCTCAGACGAAATCCTGCAGGTTGTTGTGTTTTGGTGTCGATGAGTAAGACAGAAATAGGTACTGGTTTGAAACCATCAACTTGTGTTCTTTAGCCAGCAGTGGTACAAGGCCAGCTGGTGACTAGCACAGGCTGTTGCATCCTCCTGTGTCTGTCTTGAATTATTTGCTTTTGCTTTCTTTATTAACGTTTTCTTTACTTTCAGCCACTGCTGTGCCGTTAAACTGAAACGCCCATCTGTGTGGTGATTTCGTGTCGTGAAAATGTTGTTCATCAGGGAGCAGAAGGGGTGAGACCGAGGAGCTGCACTGAGCCCCTGCTCACGGGGGAAGCTTTGCTGTGTCTGTAAGGCAGAACATGGGGCTGGTCTGTGAGCAGTGGTGGAAAGGTGTTCCATGAAAGTCTTTTCCTGGGAGAAAATGATCCCTAATACCAATACACTTCACGTCTCCTAAAGTAACAGCAGAGGAGACGCCTGGTGACCTGGCGTGCTTTCTGCAGCAGTTGCAGCGCTGCTCAGCGCTGATGGAGGGGAAGGCTGGCGGGACGCGTTTCGGAGGAGCCGCTCCACAGCCGGCACAGCGCAGCCTGCGCTCCGGCTCCATCCGTGGCTGGCCCAGGTTGGCAGCGAGTGTGCCCCGCTGCCCGCCATCCCCCCAGGTTTCTGTTTCTGAGGAGGCACCACGGCCGCGGTTCGTTGGAAATGCCCTCTGCCGTTTGAATTGCGGCGTTCGGGGCGGCCGTCGCCTGGTGCGGTGCCTTTGTTTAACGGGCTGCATCCTGCAGATGTTGTTTTGGAGTGTGGGTTCCAAGTCTTGCCAGCTCACCCTTTTCTTTATTTGTACTGAGTGCATTTGAAGTTGCATCATTTCCTCGGTAAGAACAGCTTTATTTTTGACTGGGGTGTTTGGCAGGTGGCAGAAATCCTAAATGTGAGTGCTCTCTGGTGGCGAAGATTCCTGCTCAGCTGCCTGGTTTCTGCAGTGTGTTTTTCCAGTGGCAGTTGGATGTGGACGTTGGATGTCTGGACTTAGGGACGTGTTTTGTTTCAACTCCTTAAAGATAAAAACCACAGAGGAGAGGAAGAGCCTTTTTCTTTCCTTGGCAGTCTTTCCTAGACAATAATTTCTGGCCCTTTAAGTGATTTATATTCTCTGGTTTATGTTTTTCTCCTTATCAATCCCTGTTTTAACAGGGTAATAAAAACCGGTGTACAAACTTCTCATGCAGGAGCTTCAGAATAACACACAAGGATTAAACACTGTGACTTGCTTTGTGGAGTTTTCAGATGCCAGAGGAATAAGTGGAGAATTCAGAAGACTTTGATACAGGAATTATCCAGCTCGCACCATTATGGGGAAATCTCTGCCAAGCTGCAGCACAAGATGAGGTGATTTCCATGGTACCTATGGGCCGAGGTTTGGTTGAGGACAGGGGTTCCCTGTATGGGGTGTGCTGGAGATTGCTTTAATAACAAAAATAGTCCCATGTGTTCTACGCTCAGTGCTGAATTATTTACGCTGTCCTTTACGTTGATGAGCTTGGCCTTGATGGAGCGCAACGCCTTAGTGCTGAGCCTTCCCAAACAGCCCCGACAGCTTCGTCGTCTGGTTTTGTGACCTTGCCGTGCCGAAGAAGAATAGCGGATTTAACACAGCTTGTACCTCCCAGCTTGGACTGCCCTCCTTGGCTGTTTTCTTAAGCTTTCATGAGCTCTTCTTGGGCAAGGAAACCCAAGAATCTCACACCGAAGCAATGCAGCTAGGAAAACAGCCTCTGCTGTTCTTGGCCTGCTGCTGCGGTGCCGGACTGCGCTGGCTGATGAAAGGAGGCTTTATCAGCAAGGGGGGGCAAGGAGCCACGGCTTCTTTTAGGAACATCTAAGCACAGCTCTGGTATTTGAACTGCTGTGCTGAGAAGTAAAGAAAAATGAACAAAGAGGTAAAGGGGGATGTCAGTTGTTCGTAAACTCCGTGTCCTTAAAGCCAAGCTTGAGAGAAGCGTGGCCAGGCCTGCAGGGCGAGGGAGGGGATTCTGCTTCTATGGTCAGACCCCACTGCAGGGCTGTGTCCAATTCTGGGGACCCCAGTATAAGGCCATGGAGCTGTTGGAGAGTCCAGAGGCCATGGAGATGCTGAGGAGCTGGAGCAGCTCTGCCATGGGGACACCTGAGAGAGTTGGGGCTGTTCAGCCTGGAGAACAGGAGACTTGGGGGGACCTTGTAGCACCTTCCAGGACCTGAATGGGTACAGGAGAGATGGGGAGGGACTGTTTACAAGGGCATGGAGTGATGGGACAAGGGGTGATGGTTTTAAACTGGAAGAGGGGAGATTTAGACTGGATGATGGGAAGAAATTCCCCCCTGTGAGGTGGTGAGGCCCTGGCCCAGGGTGCCCAGAGAAGCTGTGGGTGCCCCCTCCCTGGCAGTGCCCAAGGCCAGGTTGGACAGGGCTGTGAGCAGCCTGGGCTGGGGAAGCTGTGACCCCGTGGGGGTTGGAAATGAAGGATCTTTGAGATCCCTTGCCACCCAAACCAGGCTGTGACTCTGTGAATTTGTCAAGCCTGGAGATGGATCCTTCTCCGTCATCTCCATCTGCCTTTGGCCACAGAGGTTGAAGACTCATCTTGTCCCTGCTGTGCTACCACCGCAGCTCTGAGCAGTGCCCGGCCCAGGGTCTCCTCCGGAGCAGTGAGGTCGGATCGGCCGCTGGTGGCACAGCCAAATCTGTCAGTTCTGCTCGCGAGGCAGTGGAGGACACTGAACTGTCACGGGAGGAAACTTAAACTGCTCTGCTACCGAAAGTTTACATAATTCATTGCTTAAGGAAGAGGTCAGAGTATTGGGTGCTGTGA
The DNA here is from genome assembly GCF_000695765.1 of Mesitornis unicolor. Classification (NCBI taxonomy): domain Eukaryota; kingdom Metazoa; phylum Chordata; class Aves; order Mesitornithiformes; family Mesitornithidae; genus Mesitornis; species Mesitornis unicolor. The sequence goes on from NW_010194669.1 coordinate 7,704, forward strand.
CGCTTCAGTAGGGATGTCCCTTCTCCCTTTGTTTCTTCTCTGTGAATGAAAAAAACCCCCTCAACCTCTCAGTGCTGACCATGACCCCTCCAGCTGTGCCTCTGGGGTCCAGCGGGGCTCAAAACCTCCTGAGACTGCTGTATCTTGATTTTGGTAGTGCCTGTAGTGGGGGTTATGTCCCTGCTGGGCAGTGCAGAGCAGTCTACGTGTTCCCCACTGGGCATCTTGCCTTTTGGGATGGCCCAGCTCCAGGAAGACAGGCAGGATTCAGCTGGGTTTGGTGTCCCTGCCGTGCTTCCCATTACAAATGTGAGTCCCCGTGCGATTTGATCTCCTTACCGGGAGCAGTGCAGTGTGTGGTTGGTTTTCCTTAGGCTCCCCTATGGGTGCGCAGAGTCCCCGTGCTCCCGGGGCTGCCACCCTGCCATTCGATCGCCCACATCCAGCTTCTGCGTGGTTAATACCTGCCAAATACCACGATTCCCAGCTGCCTTCTGCGTCGGAGAATTACAGTGAGGGGTGGCAAATGGCAAGGACCGAGTACCCAAGTCTGTCTCAAAAATTAGGCTGGGGTTCCGTGTTTCATCCCAGGCCTGCGTTCCCTTGTGCAGTGCCATTGCCTTTGCTTTACCCATCCCTTTTATTGCAATAGATGGGTGCTGTTGCTATTGCGAATTACAGTGGCCTTACCTTTTCATTTGGTAGCTTTTAGCCAGCGTATATCTCTAAAATACAAAATATCTTTGCGTCTGAAGCTCACTGATGCTTTGGGAGATGCACATCAGGACTCTCTTCAGTTAAAACAACACAGCAGCAAAAAGGCGCTTTGCCATTCTGGTGTGTTCTTATCTGGAGGACGCTGGAATTGGAGGAGAAATCGGGTTTAGAGAGTGGAGCGCTGGTTGCTGGATTGCATTTCTGGAGCTTTATTCCACCTGAAAAGCAGCGCTGCCGAGACGCTGCGGAAAACTCGAGCGAACAATGGGAAATGTCAAACCTGTCAGCACACGGGGGCGGCAATAAATTCAGTGAAGTGGTGCTAGGATTTGTGCTGGAGTCCGTGCGGGGCTGGGGAGGCCTTGCACAGGGCAATGGTGCCATCTAACGCTGTGCGGTTTAAATGCAGGGTGCACAGAGATGCCACCGTGCGCACTTCGATCTCTACATCTGCTGCCGCGCTTTCTCCTCCGGGGCAGCCGATGCTGTTTGAACTCGTCAGCCCTTAATGTGAAACTCCTCTTCTGCCGGTTAACCTCTCGTGAAATGGGAGTTCCTACGGAAACGTCTTTTAATTTAAACACTTTAAAAAACAACCCCGGACTCCCAATTATTTTCTGTCCTGTTTGCAGGCAGAGTGCTAAGGAGCAGGTAGTGGGGAAGCTGTGGTTTAGGGCTGTTTTCCCACATTCTTAGAAATCTTTCCCTCTGGTTGAGCAGCAGCGATGGTGGCAAAGTGGCTGTGGTGTCAAAGTGCCTTGGGGGGAGAAGGAGCAGTGGAAGTAAATTGCTGGAGCTAAAGGCCGTGATTTGCTTCTGGGCTTGTGTCTCTGCTTTGTGATGAAAGCCTTAAGGCTTCAAATCTGCTGCTGTGGCCTGAGCTGGGCATGGACAACTGTGGGATGGGGAAAAGGGTTTGCCTTTAAATGTCCTTTATGGAGCAGACCGTGGCAAAGTACATACTTCAAAAGTAACTACACAAAAACCTCTGACTCCGAAAGTGTCTAAAAGAGCCTCCAACTCATCACAAACTCGTCTTGCTGTCCATTGTAGAAGCGGTAAATTGTATTAACTGAAGTCTTGCTGAAGAATTTCTCAGAAATACTTGTTTCTGGCAACAGGTAAATGGTAACAGAAATCCCTGTATGTGCACAAGTGTGGTTTGGTTGCATCGGCAAAGCAGACGTTTGCTGTGCTCAGAAATGGGGTCGGTGTTTGTACCTCGGTGATCTGCTGGGTCCTGCACCTTTGTAAACATTTCCTTTGCAAAGGGCCTGGTTCAGCCCTAGCCCTGTTCTTGGTCCGTTTGCTAGCACACTGCAGGCTGTGCTGGTCCGATCAGGTCCATGGTCAATGTTTAACTGTGGTGTTTCAGTGCAGTGACGGATGAAGAGTTCACCTGGTGAATGGGCAGCTTGCTTGGAAGCCACATCCTGGATGTCTGCGTCTGACTGATCCCTCTCTCCCTTTTTGTCTCATCCCGGGTAGGTTTGAAAAAGGACGGATTTACACCTTTATCGGGGAGGTGGTCGTTTCCATGAACCCGTACAAAAACCTCAACATCTACGGGCGCGACATGATCGAGCAGTACAAGGGCCGGGAGCTGTACGAGAGGCCTCCGCACCTCTTTGCCATTGCCGACGCCGCTTACAAGGCCATGAAGAGGCGATCCAAAGACACCTGCATCGTGATCTCAGGTACGCTGAAGCAGCTTTCCACCCCGACGAACGCTCGATCCTTGTGGAATTCCAGGCAGGGGAGGAACAGCGATTTGGCGAATGACAGCGTTTCATAAAAGAAAACTTCAGTGATCTTCAAACTGATGATTTGCATTTGAATCCGTGTGTGGAGACCTTAGCAATGATTCTATCTGACTCAAGAGCTGGTGTCAGTCATTCGCTTAATCCGTGCATGCAGAGGGACGACTCGAGCTCGTTCCTCTCGCTGGGAAGGGAGGGCAGGCAGAACAGGGCTCTGTCTCTTCAGAGAATGCCCATTTTTGTCCCCAGGACGGCTGGCCGATGTTTTGTTCTCTGTTTTGGTGGCTGGCCTGCTTGCTTGTCACGGCTCTAACAGTGGGAGCGGTGCTTGTGCCACGAACGTCGCTATCTGGGTCCTGGCACTTGGTTTCCTTGATGTCCCCGTGCTTTAGCGGCACTGAAAAGCGAGAGCCCGGGGACGGGGAGCAGAACAGAGCCCCCTTGTACTGCAGCTCCCGGCGCGGCCGCTCGCCCGGCCCTGCGTGCAGTGCTTTCTCCTCGCACAATATTGCTTTTGATCCTCTGTGACCTGGGAAACCGCGCATCGGCGTCGCAGCGCGACCAGGCAGGGCTAGGCTGCGTTTGGGAAATGTAATAATAATGCAGATAGGATCAACAGTAACAAAACAATCCAGGTCAGTTCAGTGATCTGCTTTGCTTTTTGTTTGAGCTGCTGTGTCACCCTTGGACTTGTGCCCTCAGGTGAGAGCGGGGCTGGGAAAACCGAGGCCAGTAAATACATCATGCAGTACATTGCAGCCATCACCAACCCCGGGCAGCGAGCGGAGGTGGAACGGTAAGGGCTTGTGGAGAAATAAGTGGAGCTGGTTTGGTTCTGGGTCTGTGTCCATGGACCACGTAACACCGTGCTGTTAGATGGTCTCTTGCACTCATTGCATGCAGGTATTTCAGCATTCACCCGACTCCTTCACATCCTGCTTTTACTCTGGGAATTTTGCAGTACTGACAGGAAAAACTCAAGCCTTCAAACTTCCAAAATAAAACCAGAAGTGATCTTTCCTTTGGCAAATGGCCTCAAGTCTGAGTACATTAGAGCAGCACATTGAGTGCGAGGAGCATATTCCATCACCTTTCAGTGCTCCTGAACCACGAAATGTTCCTAGAGTAAAGGTTTTTGAGCAACGTTTCAGCTTTCTGCTGAAGCAGACTTCATACTCACCCTGACAGAGATTCTGAAAATTGCTTGGAAAAGAGTCCAAGGAGTTGATTTCAGAAGTTACCTGTGTGAAGGGACTGAAGTTTTGGTGCTGTTTTCAGTGGGGTGATTCTGGTCTTTGATTCCCATTTGCTGGGCTCTCGTTGCCGAAAGCTCCCGGCTGATTTCACATGGGATTGCTAACGTCGTACGCATCTGCCCCAAATTTTCAGTGGGGTGATTCTGGTCTTTGGTTCCCATTTGCTGGACTCTCGTTGCCGAAAGCTCCCGGCTGATTTCCCACGGGATTGCTAACGTCGTACGCATCTGCCCCAATCTGTCATCAGAGAGCATCTCTGCTGTTCCTAAATTCTTCCCTAGAAATGACTGTGAAAAAACCATCCATGGTTTGAGCGTACAACTCTGGACTCACCCCCTTCTCTTTTCCACGCGTGCACTGCAGAGTGAAGAACATCCTGCT
>NW_010194669.1:11858-27799 GCF_000695765.1 Mesitornis unicolor
GGCAATGCCAAAACCAACCGTAATGACAATTCCAGCAGGTTTGGAAAGTACATGGATATCAACTTCGATTTTAAAGGAGACCCAATAGGTGGGCATATCAATAATTACTTGCTAGAAAAGGTAAGCCACGCTCACTTCTGGAGTTAGAGGCTTTTCTGTGGTTACTTTTGTAGTACGTACTGTGCCAATTGAAAACGTTCCTCTCAAACGTGGTGTGCTGCTATTTTACGTACGAGGGCACAGAACCTCGTTTAAACCCAGGGCTTTCTTTTGCTCCAGGAGCTGCTGTAATGACTGCAGTGCTGCTGAAGCGCTGGCAGTGCCCTGTTACATTAACACCACTGCTTTCAGAGCTTTTTATGAGCATATGAGTGCGTGAGCTTTGTATCCAGAATAAAAGCTGAGATTATTTTGACGCTGTAAACCTCCTTCTTTATAAGTTCCTGCATTGAGATCTCCCTGGGGGATAAAAGGAGAAGATGCCTAGGTCTGTAAGTAGCAACAAGATGCTTGAGAGGTGTTCTTCCAGAATGACACCACAGCCCTGTGTGACCTTCAGGGGCTTTGGTTTTGTATATTCCAAGCATCATTTTTGTTCACGTCGTTACGTGGTGGCTGAAAACACTGGACTATGTAAAGCTGTGGATAAAGTGGGCTCGATGTATTAACAGTTCTGTGTGAGACACACGTCTGGCTTGAATTTCTGGGTCTGACCACATCTGCTAACGTGCTTTTTTGTTTGTGGTTTGTTTTGCTTTTCCCCTTGTTCCCCTGAAGTCTGTTTCCAGAATAAAGACCTTCTTTTAAAAAACAAACCCAAACATTCAACATGTGACACTTCCATGCAAAGAAGAAAGAAGTGGGGCTGCAGCTGCGGTGCCTTCAGTCCTGATCGTTTATTTCATATTCCTGACTTTACCGAGTTAAATTCGTTTCCATTTTGAAGGCGGTTGAGGTTCTGGTCCGCACACGAGCAGTTCACAGGCAGTGACCGTGCACGGCAGCAGGAACACGCCTGGTCACTCTCCATGGCTCAGAGCTGGAGCATAAACCAAGGATACATTGCTTTTTGACTTTATTTCTGCTGCATTAAATGTTTAGGGGTTTTTTTGCACAGTTTTACACTGATTTGGAATGAGTGCTCCCTAAAACAGCGCCCTGGTGTCAGAGCAGAGCCCTTGTGGGTGTCTGGGTGCTGCCGGTCACCCTCTCCTGTGACTGTGGATGTGGTGACCCTGGGGCCTTAACCATGGCCCGTGTTTGTAGTCCCAGAGCCCTGGTTTTCATCCCTGGGGACTGAACAACCCCTAAAGTAGAACGATGTTTTATTGGATTTATCCATGAGAGCCGTTCTGTAGCTGCCGCCTGATTCCTGGCTGGGAGCAAGGACGTTGCAGCTCTTACTCCAGCTGCTCTATCTGATGATAGACTTCACCCCTGGCCGTGCCTCGCTAATACCGTTTGTACCGGGCTGGTTGTGAGCTCCCATGAGTTTGGAGCTGTCCTGAAAAAAAAAGATGCGTTGGTGTCTGGGGGGGGTGCAGGGGGCAGCAGCCCGGCCCCATCCAGAAACACTCACCGTGGTGTTTTGTTTCCCCGCAGTCTCGTGTGATTGTGCAGCAGCCGGGAGAACGAAGCTTTCATTCCTTTTACCAGGTTTGTGTTCCTTTGCTGAAATAAATGACTTTTCTCGAGCTTCCCGGACACGAGAAGCAAAATATTTAAAGCTTTCTCCCCCCTGTGTGTTTTGCAAAGGGTCTCCTTGTCGTGGCGTCTTGGGTGATCTCAGGTTCTTTAGGTCTTTGAAGAGGCCTGGTCTGGGGAAGGAGCATGGGAAGATTGATTTTTTTCCTATCCTCCAGCCCCGTATTAACACATTTGTAAACTTAAAAGGAGGCAAACTAAACAAATATGGTAGAACGTTGGACTTTGACTCAGTGTTTTATTTGTAATAAGTCTAATCCCTCTGTTTTCTCTTGAGGCCATTAGTCCATATGGAAGTAATTTTATGACACCAAGTTGACTTTCGTTCTTTTTTGGGGGGGTGAAGGTCGGGTGAGTGTCATTTTAATGCCTTCCACATTGTGGCTGGTTCTCTTGTGCGTCCTCTGGGGAAGCGGTCAGCCTGTTGGTGTCACCTTTATTCTCAGCGTTGCAGAGAGGGAAGCTTAGGTTGGTTTGGTTTTACTGGGTACCCCATGGTGGCATCTTAGCACCTTTCTCCTGAACGCGTCCTTTGGGTCTCGGAAAGCCTCTGTGTTTAGCAGCAAAGGTGAATGTGTTTGCCAGGGCGCAGATGTAAACGTGTGTGTTGTGTGAAGAGGCTCGGGGTTGTGTCCTGGCAGCCGTGTCCCCACAGGGACAGGCACTTGGACAACCTCCTGCTGCTGGCCAGAGCCCTGCAACGCCGCAGGCCCTGTGCTTCGCACGCGCTGCGCTCATGACCCCTGACGCTGCAGCAGCCGTTTGATGTTTTGGTGGTTTTGCTTGAATGAGAAGCAGGAAAAGGAAGGATTTTCTCTTTCTCATTCACTGTTTCTTGAAATGCTCCTTGCACAGCTCCTCCAGGGGGGTTCTGACCAGATGTTACGTTCCCTACATCTGCAGAAGGACGCGTCCGCGTACAACTACATCTGCCCCGGCGCGCAGATAAAGGTGAGGCTGTTGTTAGCCAGTTAGACGTAACTTGTCTTAACATTGTAAATGCTTCTTGAAATACTTAAAGTTCTGCTGAGCTAGCAGAGGCCGAGACCGATATTTATGGGGTGAATATGGAAAGCTGACACCAATGTGCTATTTTTAATGGAGTTTCTGGCCCTAGAAGACAAGCGTAGCTGTACTTGTGCCTGCTCCACTTGTGTCTGCTTATGAAAAACAATCAGGTCTGGTTAGAGAGACGTCACCTTTGTTAATAAATGCAGGCAGAGATATTTGACCCGTTAACCAGTTACAGACTGTTCGTATGTAATGGGCAACTTAAGCTGCTTTCTGGACCAAAAAGCCATCAGAACTCATATATTTTACAGTAGGAGCATTTCAGTTAGTGCAGGATTCATTCTTCATGTCTGACTTATCCTCAGGGGAGCCTCTGAGCAGGACAGGTGGGAACAAACCCATGAAGTTTTTAGAACAGCGAGATCCTGAACACTTTAAATATACCTGGAGTTGTCCCTAATGTTGTCCCTCTGAAGCAGGGTCCTAACAAAAAGCTCCCTGATTTCCTGATTGCTTTCTTGAGATGCTCTTTGGCAAACAAACTGTTTAGTCATGCTGTGATGGATTCCTGTATCTCGTTGCTGCTGTACCTGTGTATCCAACACGGGGTTCACATAAGCGTATGGTGTGGCACTGGAATGAGCTATCTCATGGCAGGGTGTTGCATCTGATAAACAGCAAAGTACACATCTGTTTCCCGTGCAGAATCCTTGCTTCCTCACAGCTGACTCCCACTAAGCCCCTCACATCCCAAACATCTCTCTCCCCTCAGTGTTCCATCAACGATGGCGCGGAGTTCAAGGCGGTGGCCGATGCCATGAAAGTGATAGGCTTCAAGCAAGAGGAGATCCAGACTGTCTACAGAATTGTGGCAGCCATTCTTCACTTGGTAAGCTCCCTCTTCAGGAGCGGTCGAGCACTGTACGCCTGCTTCCAGCAGCTCTGGTTTCCTTGTTGTCTGGAAAAGTGTCTATGGTTTACAGCTACACCCAGCGTTTGTACACCTGATGTCATCACCACCGGGCTCTGAGCCTTAGACAGTGTTTGGTTAAACCTCTGAAGCATTTGGTGTAGTTTATTTTCCAAAAGCCGAGCACTGAGCAGGAACGCTGCTCTTTGAGTCAGGCTTTGCTGCTTCCACTGATGTTGGAGCTTTTTGGGTGTGTGGATGTGCAAGGCTCACCCATCTAATCATGGAATCCCAGACTGGGTTGGGTTGGAAGGGACCTCACAGCCCCCCCAGTCCAACCCCCATGGGGTCACAGCTCCCCCAGCCCAGGCTCCCCACAGCCCCGTCCAACCTGGCCTGGGGCACTGCCAGGGAGGGGGCACCCACAGCTTCTCTGGGCACCCTGGGCCAGGGCCTCACCACCTCATGGTAAAACATTTCTTCCTGATGTCTGATCTAAATCTGCTGACTTTTGCCTGGCACAGGGCACATGGATGAACTTGGAGTGTGCTGATTCATATTAATAAAAGATTCAGAAACCTCATTTCTTGCTCCTCATTGCAGGGGAACCTGAAGTTTTCTGTGGACGGTGATACGCCCGTCATAGAGAACAGCAAGGTTGTGTCGGCCATCGCAGACTTGCTGTCCACCAAATCTGACATGGTGGAGAAGGCTCTGCTGTTTCGAACGGTGGCCACGGGTCGGGATGTCATCGACAAGCAGCACACTGAGCAAGAAGCCACCTACGGCAGAGACGCCTTTGCGAAAGTGAGTTTCAGTTTCGGCTTTAATTGCCTTCGTAGCTGCACGTTGGTCAGTGCTCGGCTCCCAGCAGGATTCCTGGTGGATCAGTGCGTGTGGTGCTTGCCGAGACACGGGCAGGCTGTGCTTCCTGTGGGTTTATTTCTGACTCGGGGTTGCAGGGCAGCACCAGCCCTGCCCTGCGTGGTTCCCAGCCTGCGGCGCACGAGAGGGGAGGCAGCTGCACCCCTGCCTTGCTGGCGTCTGCAAAAGGGCTGAGTATTTTGGGAAGTTACGATTCTTGACTTCATTTAGCAGTGAAATTCAAGGAGTAGAGTGGAACTGTAACATCCAAAGCTCCGGTTGGAAACTGAAGTGCTACCTTGTGTTTGGAAATGTGGGAACTGCTGACCTGAGGAGTGACAATTGTCCTTCCTTTGCTGAGAAATCAAATGATAAGGGAAGAGCCGATGAAGTTATGAATATCCTTAATGATTAACTTGACATTTTCCCTAGGATTGTATCATTGCACAGTGCATTTTGAACGTGTAGACTTCGAAGATACCAATGCCTACAGAACATTTGCTTATTTGAGAGGTGAGCAGGAACATTTTCCTGCCATTGTGTCGGGTTGTTAAGTTTCTATAACTGAAGTCTCTCTTGCTATTCAATATTGTTAAAGAATTCTCAGGTATGGAAGTTATTAGGCAGCTGAAAAGCAGACTGGAATCAAACGGGGGGAAGTGCTGTACCTACTGACCTCGCTAAATTCAGACTTTGTGGAAATGAGTCTTGGAAGAAAGAAAAAAAGGTATTTTAATGGGGTATTTTGTTCTTGTCAGGAGCTGCTCACTGTTAGCAGGATGTTCTCCGTAGCTTTTGTGCAGTGAGGGCAGCATCTTGAATTAAGCTTTGTAGCACCATGTGCTGCGTTCACCAGAAAGAACCGAGGCAGATGTGGGTGAACCTCCTCGGTGTTTGTCTCCTAGGCCATATACGAGCGCCTCTTCTGTTGGATCGTGACGCACATCAACGACGTGATCGAGGTGAAGAACTACGACACCACCGTACACGGCAAAAACACCGTCATCGGCGTCCTGGACATCTACGGCTTTGAGATATTCGACAATAACAGGTGAGCCACGTTGTTAAAGCACGGGGCTCTGCCTCCTGCTTTCCCAGAAAGCCCACCACCATTTTTTCTTCTTACGTTTTTGCAGTTTTGAGCAATTTTGCATTAATTACTGCAATGAGAAGCTCCAGCAGCTCTTCATTCAGCTGGTTCTAAAGCAGGAGCAGGAGGAGTACCAGCGAGAGGGAATTCCCTGGAAGCACGTGAGTGATTTGGCAGGGGAGGGAGAGGTCGGCTCCAGGTCAGTGGACCAGCAAAGTCCCAGATCTGAAGTTGCTCCACATGCACGCTCCTGTCCAAGTCAATAGGACATGTGTGTCTGTGCCAGCTGTGCTGTCAGCCCTGCTGTCTGCAGATCAGGCTGTGGGAGAAGCTGAGCGTTTATCTCACAACATTTCTATGTTTGCCGTGGTTTGGAGAAATAAGCGACTCCAGCTCTGAGTTAAAATGTGAGGCGATGCCACACACACCATGCTGTGTTTCTGTTCTGAGTTCTTAGGTGTTTTGTCTGGTTGTAGATATTTGAGTTCTGCTCAAACTCCTTTCGTAACGCAGAGGACAGGATGCACTGTTGTCATTGTGGTGACTCCACACTGTAAAGAACAGTTTAAAGTTTATTCTGCAGCAGCTGATTTCGAGCAGAGTTCTTGGGATTTTTGTGGGGTGTTTGAAAGATCCCCTCCTCTGCTGTTCAGTGGTGGAAAGGCTTCTCCTGTGAGCGGTGGGCCCCATTCTCTGTGTGAGCCACATCGGTGGCCAACACTGGTGAGCCTCCCTTTCGCTGGCCAAAATCACAGATACCCCCGTGCTCTGTGTTTTACAGATCGACTACTTCAACAATCAGGTCATCGTCGACCTGGTAGAGCAGCAGCACAAAGGGATCATCGCCATTCTGGACGATGCCTGCATGAATGTTGGAAAAGTTACAGATGAGATGTTCCTCGAGGCTCTTAATAACAAGCTAGGGAAGCACGCTCATTTCTCCAGCAGGAAGGTAACGTGGTCCTGTGCCTCCTCACAACTTCTCTCCTGTCCTGTGTGATACCTTTTCTACTTTTTTAGAGCATAATCACAGAGTCACAGCCTGGTTTGGGTTGGAGGGAACCTTAAAGCCCTCTCAGTCCAACCCCCATGGGGTCACAGCTCCCCCAGCCCAGGCTGCTCACAGCCCCGTCCAACCTGGCCTGGGGCACTGCCAGGGAGGGGGCACCCACAGCTTCTCTGGGCACCCTGGGCCAGGGCCTCACCACCTCACAGGGAGGAATTTCTTCCCGTTATCCGGTCTAAATCTCCCCCCTTCCAGTTTAAAACCATTCCCCCTCATTCTGTCACTACCTGCCCTTGTCAAAAGTCCCTCCCCAGCTTTCTTATAGGACCCCTTCAGGTCCTGGAAGGTCGCTATAAGGTCTCCCCTGCAGCCTTCTCTTCTCCAGGCTGAACACCCTCAACACTCTCAGCTGTCCCCATAGCAGAGCTGCTCCAGCCCCTGAACATCTCCATGGCCTCCTCATGTTGGGGGACTCCAGAACAACCCGAAGCGTGGCCGGGGTTGACATCATCGCCATGGAGTGAAAGGAAATGCTCAGAGCCGCAGCAGCTCCTCACTGCAGAGCAGGGTCTGGCGTGGGTTTGTGTCGCACCTCGGGCAGCCCCATCTCCGGCAGAGGGAGCTGAAGGATGCCCAAATGAGATCCGTTTTATTCCAGCCATTAAAGCAGCTGAGCTGGTGCCTTGACACATCATGATGTCATTTGTAACCAATCGGTGCCGCAGCTCCTGCCCATGTGAGGTCCTCAGGCCGCTCTCACACACGGTGACAGTGACATTATTCGCACGTCTGCGTTATTACAGCGCCGTGATGATTTTATTCTCATCGTCATTGGCTGCGAAACGCTCCCATCTCAGGCCGTACCTATGATCACCCAGCCCCCTCGGCTCGCTTTGTTTTTGGTACCGTGTACGAATTAAAAGGCTTAATTATTCCTCGCTTGGCAGCATCCTGAAAACACGGTCACCGGCCTGATTAATCTGAGAGTCTTTCACACTGAGTAATCAAATAAGGGCCTTGGATTTATTGGTGTCTCTCTGCCGAGAAGCGTTTGAAATGCGTCGTTCACGGTGCCGGTTCCTCCCCCTTCTCCCTCCCAGCCCGGTACAATATTTTATGTAGGTCAGAAATACAAAATTAGCACGGTTGTGTAAGATCCGTGCTAAAGGCTGCCTCCAGGGAGGCCGAATATAAACAATAGATGTGGACGTGGCTTGTTTGGGTAGAGGCTAGGGTAAAAATAAAGTAAAATAACCGCTTTTTCCTCCCGGACTTCCCTGGAGTGCCCTTTAGCTGCAGCTCACCTGGCGCCTCCTCTGTCCCAGCGCCCTGGCTCGGGGCTTGCTTCCCCATCTCCCACATTTATGTTCTTCAGCAGCATCTTCTGAGTAAAAGCACCTGAAAACAAGTGTTTCCGTGAAGCCTAGTCTGGGTTTTCTTCATTTTAATGCAGATTGCTTCCTTTAGTATTACTGTTGACTGTGAACAGTGTAGCCTGGGGGGATGGAGCCGTAAATCCCCTGCAGTGGGGTGGGAAATGGGGAGCCTGGATGAAAGCTGGGAGGGAAAAGGGGGTTGTTTTCTGTTCTGTGCTTGGGCCTGTGTCTGCTGTGGCAGCGTGGTAGGGACTGCATTTCACAGTGGATACAGGAGGCTATGACATGAGAATTAAAACAGAAAAGCTGGTTGAGCCCTTACCTTCAGGAGTCCCTTCACAGCACAGGGAGCGTTCAAAGGAAATATCTCAGCGTTCCTCAGCAGGGGGTGACATTGCCAGAAAACTGTTTGCTCAGGCTAGGAGGGGAAGCAGGGAGCGCTGCTATAAATAATGTTTATGGAGGGGATGATCTATCTCCCTGGCTTGCTAATTTCTAGTTTAAATCAATGCAGCCTTGAAAAAATTGGCCCATAAAACTCTCAGCATCATAATTATTTCCCTCCACCTCCCTTCATATTTTAGCAGATGTGCTTTCCTGGTATCTAAGACACCTTCCTCGGTCCCTTCTGGAGCTGCTGTAGGAACCCTGAGCTTCCTGAGCCGGCTTGAATTAAAACAAAGCACTCGATTTCATCCCATCAGTTGCTTTTGTAGCCTGCAATAGTTCTGTCCAGGTGCTATGAGGTTCAGCGTAGCCGTTCCTAAGGAGTTCAAACGTGTGCTGGGACGTTTTGGGATCAGCTCCCATCTTTCAGCCTGGGTTAATCACAGAATCCCAGAATATGAGGAGTTGGAAGGGACCTGGAAAGCTCCCCCAGTGCAACCCCTGCCAGAGCAGGATCACCAGAGCAGTCGCACGGGAACACGGCCAGGGCTTTGGGTGTCTCCACACAAGGAGACTCCACAACCTCTCTGGGCAGCCTGGGCCATGCTCTGGACCCTCACACTGACAAAGTTTGTCCTCATCTTCAGCTTGAACCTCCTGTGCTCCAGCTTGGGACCATTGCCCCTTGTCCTGGCATTGGCCATCCCAGAGCAGAGCCTGGCTCCTTCCTCCTGACACTGCCCTTTCCCAATGGATCCCCAGGAATGAGGGCACCCCTCAGTCTCCTCTGCTCCAAGCTCAAGAGCCCCAGCTCCCTCAGCCGCTCCTCAGCAGGAGATGCTCCACTCCCGTGCCTCGCTGCTCCCCTGTGGAGCACGTTGCTCCGTGCGGATGAGCTCTGAGGGGCTGCGATGCCCTAAATAGTCACGTCCCAGTTTGTGCACCACACGTCAGCTGCTGCTGGGTTGTGCTGGTGAAAGCCAAACCAACCAGGAGAAATACTGGCAAACGCTTCCACAATTGGTATTGGTGGCAAAACTGTGTGTTCCTAGAGCATGGGTTGTCTGAACTGACCAGCGCTGACCTGGATCTGTGCAGGTGCTCAGTATTCTGATAGCGCTTCTCAGCCTCTTCAAGTTCTGGATTTTGCAATGGATCTTACCCTTTCAAAGGATCAAGTGCAGCGATGGTCTGTGAATTCCTCGACCTGCCAGTTGTGTTTCTCTACATGCGTAAACGTTCATGTTTTTGAGGTAGAATCAGTTACCAGATTTTTAATAAAACTATAGATCTTTCAAGTTGAACAAATATTCTTTCAGTGCATCCATCAAAAATACTCTAAAGCAGCGTTGCAGCTGATTTCACATCCACATGTGTATGTAAAGTGCAATAACTGTAGGTCCCATTTCTATTTCCAATGCGTGTTGGTGTTCCACGAAACCTGGAACTCCAGGTTGTTTTAACACGTGTGAATTTGTTTCAGCTTTGTGCCACTGACAAAACGCTGGAGTTCGACAGAGACTTTCGAATCAAGCACTACGCCGGGGATGTGATGTAAGCTGCTTGCAGAAATCGAGTCGCGCCTTCTATTTGTGTCTCTGAGCCAGCTTTGGAGTGGTGCAGTATTCCGATTTGATGCTGCTTCTGGTGTGAACCAGAATAGCTCTCATGCAGAGTTACAGAGCGCACCAGTTACTTATCAATCAACTCTTATGGGGGTTGCTTGCTACCCAGGATGTGATTTTGTACTTGGAAGCGAAGCAGAAGCAGGATATGGGGAGGAGAGAGCAGTGTTTTGGGAAAAAAAGGAGGAAGAAAATGCCAAGCCAGCACTCTGTATGCAAGAAAGCTGTACTGAGCTATTAAAACCTGGTTTAGACTTCGGTTTGGTGTGATTATACAGCTCTGGCTTCACATTCTGCAGTTGGTTGGAGCAGACCCAAAGTACGGGGGGGTGTTAAACCGCAGTGAGTTTCGGTGTGAGGAGCCTTCCCCATTTGGGCAGTTTTCTGTACCTCAAGCCTCCAGACGCGGCTGCAGCGAGTGCCAGGGAGAGGAAGGGAGGTTGGGTCGGAGCAAGAGGTGCCCACGTGTTTCAGTGTTCCCTGGGACATCCCTGGAGTGGTTGAGTGGGTTAGGATTTGTGTGGCCCCTGTGCCAGCAGAATCTAAAGGGAGTTAATGAGGAAATAATTCAGGCTTGCTTTTACCTTGGGATTAAATTTACCTTTAATTTGTAAGGGTAAGCAGTGGGATCGTACTGGAGCCCACTCAGCACAGCCAGGTTTTGTTCTGGAGTCTTTGCTGAGCGGTTGCTGATGGGTATCCCCGATTTCAAAGCATTTTGGAGGAGAAAATACAAAGTGCTGGATTAGCGGCTGAACCTTCTGCACTGCCACGGCTGACAGGTTTTGTAAAGGAAATCTGAGATGCACAAATATTCACAGATAACTTAGTTCAGGCTCAAACCTTACGTGGAGCAGCACTTGAGGATGGCTGCGTGCAGGGATTTGAACGCTGTGGGGCTCTGGCTCTTCCTTGACACCGAGAGAGGGGCAGACCAGACAGACCGCAAAATAGAACTGAATTTCTGCAGGGTTTAATGCAAGCACCCGCTCTGGATTTGGAGGCAGAAATCATGAGTGTGACATGGGTGTAACTGGAATTTGGGTGGCTCAGCCAGTGCAGTCCTGACCCGCAGAGCTCCAGTGGTGCTCTCAAACTGGGGTCCCTTGTTCTGCGCTGGAGGTGGGAGCTGGGCAGGAGATCTCGGCCTCGCTCGGTGCTCACGCAGCAAATGAGCGATGGGTTGGGAGTCAGAGCTGGGTTCCTGATGAGCATCTGCTGTGTCTGCAGGAGCGCAGGGGTGCTGACTCCACGCTGAGAGCAGCAGCTCAGAGAGGACTTTGCTTCTTTGCCATTAACTATTTTCCTTTTAATTTTTTTAGTTACTCAGTCACTGGATTTATTGACAAAAACAAGGACACTTTATTTCAAGACTTCAAGCGACTCATGTACAACAGGTAGGAGTCAAAATATGAGTGGAGGGAATTGAAATCTGATTTGTCAGAATCCTTTTTAATGGAGCGGATGCTGACGGTTTCACCGATGCCACCTTCACTGTGTGTGCATAAACACATCGCTCTGGGTTTGATCTTTGTGCATCTGCTGCGACCCGAAGGCTGTTAGTCTGACTTTCCAGGATAAAGTCCTTATTCTATATATGTTGGTTTTGCTCTGATATAACCTTTAATTGAACTAAATTGGAAGTGTTTGAGCCTAACTCACTGCACAATCTAAAGAGCTGTGCAGGGATTACCTGTGCTGCTTGGTTTGTCATTAACCTGGTTTTTGGACCAGTTGCAAATGTGCCATTGCTGATCTGTCTTTAAGCAATGCTAAAGACGTTCAATAGCATTTGGTCAGCAATAGGAGTCACTGCCTCAGCTGGAAGTGCCTGTTTTAAAGAAAGTTTAGAGATAAGGGGGGAAATGGGCAAATAGATTTGGGGTTTTTTCGTATGTTCAGTGATAGGAGAAGTTTAAGCCGTGCAGTCACCTGTTGTAAACACTAATTGGGCAAGGAAATTTGGAATCCTATCAAAGTGTGCGTGTGTGTAAGTGCCCCAAAAAGCTGTTTTGCCGTTTGTTAAATGTAGCCTCTGCTTTCCCTGGAGTCCCTGGTGAGGACCATTCACAACGACCACTTAGGGTGTGTTAAAGCATGGGATAGATTGGCTGTGAGATTGCTGGGGCTGCTTTCAGCTCTTGGTGTCCCAGAGCTCTCGCCATCCATCGTGGCCACTTAACCTCGCCTTCAACCCTTCCGTGAAGTGTAGGGTAAAACCTATAAGTGACTTTGTAGATGAAGAATGGTGCAGAGACACCAGATACCAGGTTTCAAGGGAGGATGTTGAGGGCTGTGGTCTCACTCTTTTCTGTTTAAATTCTTTGTGTTTGTGTCAGTAAGGCAGGCTCTGCTTTTGCTAGATCCCTTCTGCAGTGTTTTTGCTCCCCCATTGCTGCACATCGTTCTCTGAAGAGGAGCACGTTGTCATTTTTCCAGAATATTCGGTTGTGAGCTTGAACCATGCATTGCTCAAGAGCGAGAGAGATTTTGCCCAGAAATGTCATAGTGGTTTGGCTGCTGCACTTTGAGCTGAAAACACCAGTGGATCTGGACAGAAAGAAGTTGAGTTTTGAGTTTAGCAGAAGTGCTGTTAGACCGTGCAATTAAAGAGCCTGTCTTTTAGCTCCAACCCCGTGCTGAAGATGATGTGGCCTGAAGGGAAGCTGAGCATCACCGAGGTAACCAAGAGGCCTCTGACAGCTGCTACTCTCTTCAAGAACTCCATGATTGCGCTCGTGGACAACCTGGCCTCGAAGGTAACCATTTTTGTTTCAAAATCCACTCCAACTTCTCATTTTTAGGCTGTAGCATCTCCGTGGAGAGGCTTCCACCTTCCCAGCGCTGAGATCTGCCACGGCTCCGCTTTCCAGCTGATGGGCTCTGGCTGTGACAAGGGGCAGCCGTGAGGATCTCATAGGAGAGTTAGGGACCGTCCCTACATGAAGGTGGATTTTGGTTCCCTCTGTGACCGGTGTATGTCACTTGTAGGAAAGGCAGTCCCTCTTGGGTAATAATTGTTATGTATGATAAACAATCACCTTTAACAAAGCTCTTTCGGCAGAGGGCCAGGGGATGTTGTTTCACGGTGGGGAGAGTCTCTCTTTCTAAAATTCAGGCAGACCTGTGTGATTTGCTGCTTTCCTCCCCTTTGCTGCATCTGTGGGTGGAGGAGTGATGCAAGGGAATGAACTGGGTGGCCTCGGTGCAGGGCGATCCCTCAAGCGAGCAGAGATCCCTCAGAAATATTTGGGTGTTATCGGTGTTGCCTGACCTTGCTGGGCTCCTGGCATTCTGAGCACGGTTTGGTAAAGCAGGGTGCAAGACACAGGGCTTCTGTTGGCCACTGCGCCCTGAGGGTCTCTGTGAGGAGACTTTTCGGCCAGTTAATGGTATCTGCATGCTATTAGCAAGCTAATGACTCTGGGCATCCCAGCCGTGCTTGCTTCGCCCGTACTGGTGATGCACAAAGATCCAGGATGCTCTGCCTGCGAGTCACTGCCAGTTCGGATTCCTGTCTGGGCTCTCTCCCTGCTGGGGGCTGGCGAGGGGGTGGGCAGTGGCTGTTCCTGGCTGCTGAAACTGCTGTCTCTCCTGGGGCCGCTGCTCTGGATGCTGCAATTCTTCCCTTGGGTCCTGTTACTAATTTTTCCCGTGCTTAACTTGGGACCGGAGCTGCATTTCTGGGGCTCAGCAGTGACAGCAGCTCCATGTCTGGCTGTGCCTTGGACCCCGCAGGACTTTTTTTGGGCAGGCCGCTGTTGTCATCAGCTCCCTGCAAACAGCCTAGCGCAAGCAGCCGTGGCTGCTGTGGTCTGCGGGTCTGTAAGGAATGAGGTTCCTTAGGGAGAGGTAACACCAGTTCGTGTTTTCCTCAGCTGTTTCTCAACAGAATGCAAGATGAAGATGGGCTTGAATTCCCTTGCAGCTTGAGCTGCTGATTTATCATCGTGACTGGAGTGTGCCCAGTACGTAATGGTGCTTTTCTCATCCCGCCCTCCCATTCCACCTGGGCTGTTCTTGCTTGCCTAACTTTTATTTCTCCGTAAACTGCTTTAAACCAGATCTGTGTGCTCTGTTTCTGCAGTCCTCGAACAGAACGGCAGCGCAAGAGCTCATCTTCATGGATGCTCATTTGGCCTCCCTGAAAAGCTGCAGGTTTTTTGGCAGGATCAGCAGTGTCTTTAAACCTCTCATTTGCGAAAATAGCGTCCAAAGATGCTAATTTGGTGGGCAGGAATAATTATAATGTCAGAAGAAAAGCTCAAAGTCTATGAATACAGCACCAACAGCGTCAGTTGGTTAGTTAATCTAAATTGATCAGCTGTTTCGTTGGTATTCTGGTTTAAATCTGGAATTTGGTGACAAAGCAGAGCTCTGTGGCCCCTGAGAGGAAGGGCAGGTGCTGTGGTTATGTGGGTGTCAGATGCTTCTGTCAGAGTAGCAGGAAAGTGGTGTTAACACCACAGGAGCTGCTCACAAATGTGTTTGAACTTCAGCTCGAGTGTCCAGAGCACGGAGCCTCAGGAAATCTGGGCTTTGAGGGTACTGAGCCTCAGTGGTGGTTATCAGTGCTGGTATCTCCATGGCACTGGAGCCCTCCAGGCTGACACCGAGAGGCTTTTGGGCAGAAACCTCTGGTAGGTAGAAAAAAGTGGTGGTTTTTTTTTCCCAAAAAGCGAACCAAGCAACCCAGAACCTCACTTTGCTATGGTACAGAGTTGCCACGTAACGTTTCTCAAGCCTAGTGCTGTTCCCTTGAGGATCTGGCCTTTCTGTGATGGATTTTGGGTGGCTTTTCTTCCCAGTGCTGACCGGGGAGGTCGTTTGGCTGCCGGGGTTGTCAGTGATGAGCCCCTCTGGGACGTGCATCTCTGGTTTTCTTCTTTCTCCTTTTCTTCCCCAATTCTCCTCCTCTGTAGCTCCTTGTGTTTCACTCTTCTTCCTTCTGTACCTCTCCTCCTATCCAGGCTGACAGGCTTCATCTCCAGTAAGTGACAATGTCATTGCTGTGACTGCTTGGACATACCCAGCTCAAATTTGTCAGTCCCATGTCCTATCCCTTCGGTCGTGTAATGAGCTGTAAGCCGTGGAATAGAAATCTCTCAAGGATGGGTTTGTTTGGGCTGTAATGACTTTACACTGGGTTGCTTTCTTTCTAACACTTAGAAATCTAAAAATCGCTCAATTTGATGTAAAAAAACCAGAACCAGTTGCAATGAGGCGTCTAAACAGCCTTCAGAACCGGGGCCTTTGTGTCTCTCTATTTCAGTTCTTCCATTTATTAAACGCAGCTCCCAGGCTTGACAGCCTCGTGGTGCAGTAATGGGAGCTGCATAATTATCCCCCTGAAGAGCTGAGGCTGGTGGGGTTGTAAGCGTGGAATAATCTCCTTTAGATTGTACCCCAGTAGCTGTCATTGCTGAGAGGCTTTAATTACACTGTAATTGCACTGATGGATGATCTCCTGTCTGGGCAGGAACTTCCTCTTTCTGTTTTCCAAAAGGAAAGCAGCATCTTGACTGCTGCCTTTCCTATCAAATGCAGATACAGTCGCTCCTCTTTGTGCCGGGCTTCGAGTCACGGCTTTTTTTGTGTCGAGTTTTGTTGTGTTTTTGAATGGCAGAGACGTGAATGACAACCCAAGCCGCCGCCTTTGCGGCGATGAAGGGAGTTTATGGGTTGACCATAATGGGTGGCTGTGATGTCGGTAACGAACAGGCAACACCGTTTCCCTGGAGGCAGAAGGGTGGGATGCCCTGTCTTGACTTTGTGCTCCCAGTGGCTTCTTTAATTTGGTTCCTGTGCTCTCAAAATCTTGCAGTTCTGTGGGTTGAACATGCAATATTTGTGATACAGAATCACTTAGGTTGGAAATGACCTTTCAGATCGAGTCCAGCCGTAACAGCAATCTCATCAAAGGGTTTATGGATGTCCGGAGTTGGAAGGGCCCTGGAAAGCTCCCCCA
>NW_010194670.1:0-31767 GCF_000695765.1 Mesitornis unicolor
AATGTGATTCAGGGTTTGTCTTCCTTTCCCCTGGCGTCAGTTACGAGGCCCTCTTGATAATGAGCAACAATCTGCTAATTTTTCTGCATCTCGAAACAGAGCATTGGATGTGGGGGAGTTTGACTCAAAATATGGAAAATGTAGTGAGTGTTTTGATTTTATTGACGATCTATGACCTGTGAAGTAGACACATTGAAGGTCTGGGGTTTTTCTTTACTTTTTAATTACAGGCTGTATGATTTATTACTCCATCAGCAACCCTGCAGCATAGCAACACTTAATTGAACTGCACTGTTATATCAAGATCCTTTGACTTTTTCTATCACTGTAATAAAAATATCAATCAATTTATCATCACAACAACCTTCTGGAATAGTTTCTCTTTTCAACTTAGTTCTTCAGAAAGGAACAAATAGTTCCACAAATGTGCATGTTTCTAACTCTTACTTATACACCTAACTCCTCCTGAAGGAGAGCAAGATCCTTAAATGTCGTTCAGGATCTTTGGTTAGGTAACTTGCATGTGGTTAAATAAGAAAACTGTGGCAGAACTAACTGCTGAGACCAGTCATCATACACACAGAGCCTCAGGTTGGAAAAGACTTTAGGAGGTCTCTAGGTCCAGCTTCTGCTTAGTGCAGAGTGGGTTGCTCAGGGCCGTGTCCAGCAAAGTCCTAAAAACGTGCAAGGGTAGAATGTCTCTGGGAAAGCTCTTCCAATGATATGTTCCCTCAAAGTCTTCTCAGATCCAGGCTGACCAAGCCCAGCTTCCCCAACTTATCCTTACAGGGTAAGTGGCTTCCACCATTTCAGTGGCCTCACCTAAACGCTCTCCAGTTTGCAAACACTCTTCTTGTACTACAGAGCTGAAAACTGGATGAAGCATTTAGGATCCAGTATAAACAGTGCTGAGTGAAAGAAGAATTATCACTTCCCTCAGTCTACTGGCTACCCTTATATTAATACAGTCCAGTGTGTTACTACTTTTCACAGCTAGCAAGGGCATAGCCCTGACTCATGTTCTGCCTAGTGTCCACTAAGACCACAGTGCCATTTTCAGGACAGCTGCTACCTAGTCCTCAGTGTGGTTAAAAGTGATGGTATCATGCTTCAGTGATCCCTGAGGGCACAGAAAGTCCTCACAGCACAGGACTGAATTCGCAGCAGAACTGTTCAAGGGGAATTTTAAGGTGCTGTGTTTGGTGAGTATG
Source organism: Mesitornis unicolor (assembly GCF_000695765.1). Classification (NCBI taxonomy): domain Eukaryota; kingdom Metazoa; phylum Chordata; class Aves; order Mesitornithiformes; family Mesitornithidae; genus Mesitornis; species Mesitornis unicolor. The sequence continues at coordinate 1,212 of NW_010194670.1, forward strand.
TCATCTCATCGCCCAAAAGGGTTATTAACTTGTGTTTACCATGAGAAAGGCTCAGCTGTTCTAGGCAGCAGCCTGTTTATGCATTGCTCAGGTGTCTCTCTGTTTTGGATGGGAAGACAGTCATCACCAGCTGGATACATAAACAACAATGGGAGGCAGAAAAACAGTCTTATAATTTGATTCCTGGTGGGAAAGAAGGTCCAGACTAGCAGAGCTAATGACTAGACTAAGTCAGTGTCTGTATCCACTAATCCTCTGGTGTTTGCTGAGTGATTTTGACTCTTGCTTGTCACTGCAGGTGATCAACTGGCAGGATCTATCAAATCTGAATTTTCAGAAGCAGTTCTCTCCCTTCATGGCCTCTCTATGGCTGGCTGCTCTTATCAGCACACCCATTTTTTGTGGGTGTGCCTGGAGGTGAATGGATACCGCCACAGAGTGAGTGTATAACCTTGTTTATGCTATAAATCAGTGAAGCCTGGCTGATTTGCTGTCATATGCTGTTGGTAGCTGATGGCTCCAGTATACTGAGATGAGCCTAATATCTTAATTCAGTGGCTGAAGAAGCATCTTGACCTTTTGTTGCTAACAAATTAGGTACCTGGTGTATGAGGTGGTTTCCTTCAGTACTACTGTCTTTTTTACTTATTTTGTTTGTTTATTTTGGTTTTGTTTCTTTCCTGTTATTAACTCATAGCTTGGGATTCTATGTCTGAATGCTTCTCTACCTCTGAGACCTTCTGAATTAATTTCAGTAGAACTGCACATGTGAGATTGTTTTCTGTATGAGACAACTTCAAGCAAACCGCTTCATGTCCTCTTAGCTCAGTTTCTCAACATGTAAAATGGTGCCGATAATTCTGATCCTCTACAGAAACATTCTGAAAACTAACAGGGAAATACACTGTTATGGAACTGGGCACTACACCTTGCTTTCATTTATCCAATTGATTTCAGGTTTTGACTTGTTTGTGGGCAATGAGAAAGCATCGGGAAACTCGTAAAGTCAATGTGTAAACTGGCAAAGAATTTGAGATTCTCCTGGCAGCCTTCACTGTGCCTGTCTGGGAATTTCTGCCAGAGAACATAAAGTTTTGAATGAGGTGCAGTTGTGACCATTTTACAGGAGAGCAAGATATGTGTACTGGGAATCAGCCAAAAGTTACTATCCACAGCTAACACACTTAAGGGGATGTCTGCTTTCACTGAAGATTAGAAGTGTGTTTCTCTTGATTTGGTCTATGAGGAAACAGAGGAAGAGTCCTCCACGAGTGAAATCAGTTTCCTTCCCTAGGGCTGTAGTAGTGGACAGGAGCCTGTGGTTTCCACTGGGTGAACTGAGTTTACCTCTGGCTGATCACTTGGTCCTCTCAAGAATCTTTATCAAAGCAGCTGTAACTGTTTGCTTAGAGTACAAGGCGGTGAGACTAGACTACAAGATCCCAAGCTACATCTGTCATTACTGGTAATAAGTTCACAGAATCACAGAATATGAGGAGTTGGAAGGAACCTCGAAAGATCACCCAGTCCAACCCCCCTGCCAGAGCAGGATCACCTAGACTAGGTCACACAGGTTCACTCTAAGAAAGTGTGAATCCTCACTGGTTGTTGCTGTTTTACTGCAGAATAACTAGTGAGATCAATACATTGGTAAATTGATCTCAACTGCATTGTAACCTACATCTCCTTCTGATTCCAAGCTGTCTGTTCCTACATTGTGATTTAAGTAGTATGCCTATCATGTCTTGCTCAAAGCAACTAAGGATTAGAATTATCCTTAATTTTCAGATACTCAGACTTCTGAGAAAGATGATAAGTTTCTCAGAAAGTGTTGTGGACACCTAAAATGCAAGTCCTCATAAAAATATTTCTCCTGTGCCAAAGAAAAGGCTTTGCAAAGGTGATTAAAACTTTCATAATCAGTTTTGTCCTTTTAACTATAACAAATGATTTTGAGTTTTTCTTATTTTCACACTGAAAAACAAAATACAACAAAAATAATTGTCAAGTTGTTAAAAAAATGTTTCTAAATTCTTACTTGTCTTTCTGAGTACAAAATCAAATTACTGGGAATAGGGAAAAAGGTACGGAAAGAAAAAAAATGTCTGAAAGAAATATGCCAGTGGTTTCCTTAAAAAGAAATAAACAATTGCAAAACTAAGTGAATGTTTTTTGCTTTGATGAAAGTTTTAAAATATTTTTCATGCAGTATATTTTTTCCTATGAAACTCAAATATCTGGTTTTCCAATTAATTTTCTTCAAGGCACTCTAGCTTTTGTATTTCAGTCTTAGACCAATATCTATATAGTATTGTCATGAAAGACTATAATATTTTCTGTCAGCTAACTTTGAGAAGCAAAGCTTTTCCATTAACTTAATTATCTCCTTTTAACTGCATTTGCACTTAGGCTACCTCTAAACCTAGCAGAAGAAACTTTTCTCATGTGAAACGCATTTTCCTATTAATGAAGAGAATTTGCCAAAAGTTTTCCAGTTTACTAGAAGATGAGGTGGGGGGGGGTTGTATTATTTTTAATTTTTGCTTTCACCTTTCCCAGATAAATAATGAGCTTTAATTATAACCTGGGACTGAGTAATGATACGACACCCACTGAGAATGCAGCAAACATTTTCAATATTGCATGTGGAGGATGAATCTAAAAGCTGAGCTATGTCAATAGAGAACGCCTGCCATCTCTGACTGACTTGTTGGGAAAGCTGACAGTGACGCTGATTCCTCTAGCTCCTGCTTTTAATACTCTACAAAATGTGGAGAAGACATTGATTGTCACGTTTACAAAATAAAGTATCCCACCATTATGCATGTTCGACAGGTAAAGAATACACTGGGAATAAAATCTCATGATGGTATTTGTAATATAACGGGTTAGATCCTCAGCACCTGGCAATAGACTTCAGTGAAGTTACACCCACTTGCACCTGCTTCTGTTTTTCTGCACTATACTATAGGTTTTATAGAAGTCAGCTCTAAGACTTCCTACTGTGTGCTTTTCTGACATCCAGAGATTATGCATTGGTTCCTAAAAATTGTCATGCCACATTAAGCCATTGGTCCTTCTAGATCTATGTCATGTTTCTGTCAAAGGTGAACACCTAGGTCTATGAAGATTCTTTAGTAATATATCAAAGCTATTATGGAATAATACACAAGGAGTAGGGACGGACAAAAATTCCTTTACTGACCCACCATGGGTGACTTGTTTGCATCTTGAAATATGAGCTTTTGTTGCCTATCTTACAACAGCTTGCATGGGAATGCATATCATTATTAAGCATTAGTTTATCCAACTTCCTTAAAAAATTTGGACATAGTGCTTGACTTGATGATCTGCTTGTGACAGTAAATTCCAGAGGGTGGCTACAGGCTGCATATAGTAATCATTGTCTCTGTTTCTTCTGCATGGACTGCCCTGTCATTTAATCCTCTGTCCTGCTGTCTTTCTGCTATGTAACATAGTTAAGAGGAGAAACTAGTTAGTCCTTATGACCTTCATTATGTGAATATCCTCCATTCACTGAGTCTTCCCCTCTCCAGGCAAATACATTTAAGCCTCTATGATTTTACTAATTTAATCCCAAATACTTTTACTATTTTTATTACCCACACAACTTCTTATGATCTTTACTGTTCGGTTTCTAGGGTTTTAAGGCCCTGCGAGATCAAAAGGGTAATCTCACCAGCTCAGCTGTCCTCAAAAATATACTTTAGCTACTTCTTATCAGCTGACAACTGCAATGCGGTTTTTCAGAGGTTTTTGCTTCTGTTAGAGATTCTCAGCAAGCCTTCAGCAGAGCTTACTCCAGTCCTAGCTGTGAGGTGCTGACTGTCTCAGTGTCTCTGAATGGTGGGTGCAGCCAAGGAGTCTAGGGACTTCACTCTCCACACATAAAGGCACATATGTATTATTTAAAAAGAAGAATCACCACAGAAGCCTCTTCATCTTCATCATTTTTATCATCTTAAATCTAAGGCAACAATTTCAACTGACAACTCAGTTTCAGCTGACAGTTCAGGTTATTTGCAAAAAGGGTTCTTGATGCTACTTGTATCAGATTTGGTTCCCAACTTGTTCTCTACAACACCTAGACATAGAGGCCAAGATGGGCAACGGTGTATTAAACACGAGGTTAGTGAAGACATCCTTATCTCACAATGTCTGCTTTAAATGTGTTTGGTCTTGATTTCAAAAGAACTACAAAGATTACTCAGCTGAGATGTAGCAGCAGACAAGTCTTACCTGTTGAGCTGGAGGAAATTGGTGTCTGACTGCCAAAAGCTTAGGGGAGAAGACCAGGCAAGACTGGGTCTGGTCTTCTCCCCTAAAGTCAAACCGGGCTATTTCCCTGTATGGTATTTAGCTCTGTCTCATTTTGATGAATGATTGAGTCATTGGTGTGAGACCTCATCATGTCCTCTCAGAAAGCATATGACCATCTTGCTGTGCTTACCCTATTGCTGCTGGTAATTCTGCTATTACCCAGGCATATGGTGAATCAGCTAATCCGAAGAGTGCTGCTGCTTAAGGCCTGATGAGCTCTAGACTTCTCCAAAGAAAGCTTTTGGCAGCATTCACGCTGCAAGGACTGGTGCTGTTGCACAGAAGACTTTGTTTGAAAGGTGGCGTTTCTTTTTCTTTTACAAGCCAGGAGAGAATAAATCATCTTGGCTCACTTCAGCCTTCTGTACTGTCTGTGCTGCCTGCATATTAAACACTTGGTTTTATATCCCCTTCTTCCATTTCAGAGTGTACTTATTGCTTGGGAAGAAGATTTTATATTCCTTTTTTTCGTCCTTGTGCACTTAAAAGTCCATCCTCATCAGCCAGATCAGGGGTCATCTGAGATTTAAATCTGACTTCCATGTTTCAAAGGCCAAGTCAAACTTGTTATTGGATGAGTTATGACTAAAGTTGGACACATTATTATCACTTGGTCGTCTGATCTGAATACTAAGTCAGCATGAGGTAATGGTACCCAAGTCAGCCAGGGCTCTAGAACGGCTTCATCTGGACTGTTTTTCCTTTATATTTAGCTTCCCAACGAAGAGCAAAAGGACTTTTAAACATAAAAATTGTTATGGTTTAAGGGTTAAAAGCCTGAGCGCGAAGAACAGGTGGTATCCATAGGACCCGGGGGGGGTCAGAGATAAGTACTGTTCCCTCCCCTTTCCGGATACAGTCTAAAAAAACCAAGGAGGACTGAGGTTTTTGTGGGCTTTTCCTGGCTTCCTGGGCTGCTTCCTGTTGCATCTTGGAATGGCTGTGGCTACCTCCATGTGCTTGGCAGCATCCACCACCATCCGCTTCCTGGCACCACTGTGGTCCCTGGTGAGGAGTCACAGTGGCCACGAGGCACTGCTTGACAGTTCCCCTTGGGACTACTAGGATTGGGTTTTGTATATAGTTAAATATCCCTTGTCCCTTATTAATTCCCTTTTCCTTTTCCCTGTTGTTTTCATTAAACTTGTTATAGTCTTCCAACCTCATGTGAAGCATCTTTTCTCTATTCCCTTTTTTTTTTAATCCTCCCCTGCTCCCTGGGTTTGCCCTGAGCCCTAAATGGAGACAAAAATGTAGTTCAATTACAGAATATTTACTTAATCTTTCACATAGACAAAGGTCAAAATTATTGAGTCAGAATAATAAATTTAAAAGGGAGGAATAATAAACTTCTTTACCTACTTGGTACTTGCTTCCAAGCTGAGCTTTAAGCACTTCAGTGAGTTTATGAGTTGCAGTAAATATTGCACAGTCTCCTCTGATCTCCAGGAAGTTTTCATTTTGTCTCCATGGAGGCCAGGATACTTCTGCTTCTCTCTCCTCTCAGACGTTTGTTTCTTTCTCTCTCTCTTTCTCTCTCTCTTTCTCTCTTTCTCTCTCTCTTTCTCTCTCTCTTTCTTTCTCTCTTTCTCTCTCTCTTTCTCTATTTCTCTCTCTCTATCTCTATCGCTCTCTTTCTCTCTCTCTCTCTCCTTCCTTCTCTCCTTCTTTCTTTCCTTCTTTCTTACCTTCTTTCTTTCACTGCTGCTTCATGACTCCTGGCTGCATGCATGTCTCTGTTCCTTCCTGCCATACCTTGTAATAGGAAAATTAACTTTTCTCAGGGATATTCAAGTACCCCAGTGTCCCAGTTATCCTTCTTTCTACAAGTTCTTACCTGGTCTACTCATTCTCTCCATAAAAGAAGAGGATTCATAAACAAGTAATGGGTTGACCTTAACTAGGTACCCACCAAGCTCCTCTCTCACTTCCCCTCATTAGCTAGACAGGGGGAAAAGATATAATTAAAAGCTTGTGAATTATTTAGCAGCATGGGGAAAACAGACTTGGCTTGAGAAAATTAATGTAGTTTATTGCCAGTTAATAACACAGTAAGACAATAAGAATTAAAAGCAAAACTAAAAGCACCTTCCTCCCGACTCATCCTTCTTCCCAGGCTTAACTTCACAACTAAGTCTTCTATCTGCTCCCACCCCAAGCAGTGCAGGGAGATGGGGGTTGGGGTCAGTCCACAACACTTCATCTCTGCTACTTCTTTCTCCTCATGTTCTTCCCCTGCTCCAGGGGTCTTTCCCATGGAACACAGTCATTCATTAACTCCAGAATGAGTCCTTTCCACAGAGTACAGTTCTTCAGAAAAAGACTGCTTGAGCTTGGGTCCCTCATAGAGTCAGGTCCTGCCGGAGAAACCTGCTTCTATGTAGGCTTCACTCTACTGGCTGCAGATCCTAGCAGAAGTCTGTTCCAGTGTGATCTCTCCACAGGCTACAGCTTCCTTCAGAACATATCCAGCTTGGGGTCCTCAGGCTGCAGTGTGGGTATATGCTCTAGCATGATCATCCAAGGACTTCAGGGGGAAAACCTGCTTCACCATGGTCTCCAGCATGGGCTGCTTGGGAATCCCTGCTCTGGCATCTGGAGCAACATCAAAATTAATGCCTTTCTCTTTGTAATTTTATGTATATCACTTGCTGCTGCGAAATCTTCTTGCTGTGACCAGACATAAAATGGACTACTGTTCCTCTAATTTTTAAAACAAATTTAAACAGTATTATAAAAAAACAGCACAGTAGAAATTCTAATGGATTCTGATCCAAAACATGCAATAAATATAAATAATTCAAATAAGGCTTGCGATATAAGGGATGCATTTTTTTTCTAGGCTGTCTATGGTATTTTTTATACATGTGACTAGTAGCTGCTTCTTGATTTGGATGTGTAACCTCAGGTCTAATCTTGCAGCTATACTGTCGCTGTTGTGTTTCAGATGTCATACAGCATCTATAGGAAAGAATGAATAAAAAAGATGGTGAATCCATAGGAAATAGGGTGATAAGATGAATTTTCACAAATATATTGGATTAACTTCTTATTTACGTTTTATTAGAATATCTACCAGCCCAAGAATTCAACTGGGAATGTGTTACTTATATTTGTAATTCATGTTACAGACAGAAGAGTCGACCTTGTAAGCTCCATCTTTGCTATTCTATCGTAATTGCAGTTTTGTGCTATTACTGGTCATAAAGGCAGCACAAGATGTTTGGTTCTGTAGATACATTCAGTGATTAATTATTAGTGAAATTTTATGGAAAATCCTTAAAAATCTGGAAACTTAGATTTAAGCACAACATGTGCCTTATTTTTTTTAAAAAAGCATTAATTGGAGGGGATTTAAAGCTTTAGCTTGTAGAACCTGATCAGAAATTACTTGATTTATACTGCTGTCAAGAACAAACTCTACTGAAGGTAATGGATATGAGAGGAAAATTTGTCTAGCTAAATGCTTGTCAAGCCAAGAACTTCCAGCAGGACTTAGAGCCTCTTACAAAAAACTGAGGAGTACTGTAGCTCTTTAAAAGTAGTAGTGAAGTGTTCTTTGGGCCTTTCTCTGGGTCACTTCCTCCCTAAATCTTGAAACTGACAAAAGTACTCTTAGCAGTTTGTTCATCTGCTCACAGCAATTTTGTGAACTGGCATGTACAAATGAATAACGAGTCAGAAAAGAACAATGTTCCTCTTAGAGCTACAGAAATCGCTCAGTATGCTTATTTATACTCCATTAACTAAGCATTAAAGCATAAAATGCCAATTCATCCTGCTCTCAGAGAAGTAGCCTTAAACCCTTGCACACAGCATCTGTACTAACTAAGAAGGTCCTCGTAAGGACACGCTCACCAGATAGGGTTGTGTGCAAGTAAAATGCTCTACATTATAAAATAGACAATCCAATTCCCACACTTTCATCTGGCTTTTGGAATGCAAATTTCAACTGTCAAGTCTTAATTAAAAACTGCCAGTCAGCACTATTTAAAAAGTGGAAGAGAACTAAGTGGTAGGTTGTTATGGAAAATGTACTAGTTGCATGCTAAAAGCAGTAAGTAAGGTGACAGGTATATAATTAACATCACATCCAGTGAAGGACAAGAAACAGTCTACAGTTCCTGAAGAGGTGGGACTTCAGCAGTCTTCAGTGTCGCAAGGGGTTCTTCAGACAGAGTTATTCTGTCATTCCATTTATTTCAAAGGAGAATCTCCTTCTATGCCAAACATTTGTGAGCCTTCATAACTAGTGACTTGTGCTGAGTGAAGTTCATGCATAAAGAGGTCAGTGTGAACACAGATGCTCGTATTTCGTGCATCAGTTACGGATACATTTGAGGTACAGTGTTGCTTTCAGGTGTTTGGAGGTTTCTGTTCAGCGGCACATCACAGCTGTGCTGTAATCCCTCATTCAGTGGAGAACAAGCAAAACAATGGGTCAAAGACTCACTGCAACTGATCATCTTCAGCATCTTCTACAGATTTTAAACCAGCAAAACAGATCTCCTCTATATGCTACAAAAAGTAAAAGTTCTGGGTAAAGGATCGTTTTTGCTACCTATGAAGTACCACTCAGTAATACCATTCAGTGTTCCTTAAGACTGTGATATTAATGCCATAAGCCTGAAGAACACCATCCTCTTCCCCACAGCTACAGAGAGAGTGACCTTCTGCACAAAGATTTATTCTGGTTGAACATATTAGTATGAGCCTACAGGAGCGCTGTGTTTGCCCAGGTTTTACAGGACAGATCCTCTGACCTTCACCCACTGCTGCAGTTGGTATGTAAGTGCACTAAGGGACAGCAACATCTTTGTGTCCTATACCTCAAATCCACGTTTGTCATCCATTCTCCCTTCTATGTCTATATTAGGGGCCGTCAGCATGGTTAGAGAAAGTGAAGAAACCTTGCAAAGAAGAGGTGTCACTGATAATTCTCAAAAAATATTTTAAGAAAACAGTGCCAAGTCATACTTTAAATTTTCTGATTTTGTCAGCTTAAGGTTGAGCATGAAAAAAAAAGGTAATCTTTTTTATATTTAACCTTATAATCTGTCTAAGTAGGTTTAACAGTCAAAGTTCTATTCTAGAAGTGGCATCACACTAAATGAACTTTCCTCTTCTCCCTCCAGTTAGACAATGTTAGCCTTTAAATCTTGATAGGTTTGGAATATCCAGTCTCCTGGAAAATATATAATAAGTACTGAAGACGAATAGTGTATTAGCTACTCAGATATCTGTCAGAAAAAATCTTTCTTTAGCAATTTTCCACATGTATGTAATCTATACTTGACACATTTGACTTGACCAGCATAAACAAAAGTAGCAATACAGCACTTAATTATTATCAGAGCCTTGAGGGCCCTGCTAGGCTTTAGTGGCCACCCCCCCCCCTGCCAATGTCTGTAGACTCCTTTTCAGCACCCTGGGGCCGTCAGTCACTGCCCCAGTGATGCCATAGAACATTGGTTTCCGGCTCCCCACAGCCCTGACCAGCCTGGTCACAGGCCCTGCTGAGCCAGGCCCATCCATGGGCCAATATCTCCATCCCCGTGACCTTGACTGGCCATCTCAGGGCTGTGTCTGATTCTGGTTGCCCTCACTGGGCCTCAACCTGATCCCCCATTGCCCTCCTCCTCAGTGCTGCATGGCTTCTAGCATCCATCAGGATTAATCTGAGCCCTTCTCCCCTTGGCCTACCTGGCCCCTGGGATCCCTAGGGGTGACTGGGAATCATCCCTGCCATGGTTATGTCACTTGGCTCCTGGCTGGCCCCCATCCCTTTCGGAGCAGTTGCTCCCTAAAAATTATAGTGGAACATGAATGCTCCAATTCTTCATTAAATTAAATTCAGTTTTCTGTATGCTCAGGTTCTACTGCAGGGGGGTAAAAAACAAAAAACACCAACAACAAAAAACTGAGAGATAAAATGGAAACTACTGCAATTCCTATCTCCTCATGTTTGTTGGTTTTACTTACTCCAAGATATTTGGGACAGTGCGGATCGTGTGAGTTGTCTTAGGGAAGATGACATAAGTTGAAATAAAACTGAAATAAAACTTCTTGGGTGGAATTAATGTTTTCTTTTCTTTAGCATAAATTTGGACTGCTTATGGTGACTGATGTTTTCTTGCTGCTATCAACATGAGTGCAATGATTTCAGAACTCTCATAAATCAAAATAAATGAAATTCTACAAAAGGTTGTATGCAAATACTGTCCTACAGGGTGGTGAGTAGCACTGAATTCCCACTTGCCAGAAAGGTAAATAAAATCAATGAGCTTTTAACAGATACATTATTTCATTATATGACAGTTTAAGCACAGTGTGAAATCTAAACAGAAATCAGAAATGGCACCTGCCAATGCTTCTTGAGCTGTGTGTTTTTTTCAAGCTCATAATTTAAAATCTTAAGAACTGGAATAATAGTCCTTCAAGTTTTTTCAGTAATTTTTTCCTCTGAAAAAAAACCCCTAAGAAACTAAGATCTGCATTTGCCAACACATAGATTGTTTTTGATTGCTCAAGTCCTCCATGCTGTGTCTTGGTTTCCTGAGGCTTCAGTTCCTATATTGTAAAAGTATTGGAAAGGCTTCCTCTGAACATCATATCACCTCATTCTTCTCTTTCAGATGTTGTCTCAAAATGACTCAGATGACTACAAAAAAATCTGACAGGTTAAGGTTTAGCTTAGCTCCTTGCTGGCCAGATCACTGTCATTTTGTTCAGATTGTGTTGATTAGTCTGGTGAGGTTCACACATGACACAACATGCTGGTGAATCAACCCAAATTTCAGCTGGTGTCTACGAGGGTCTGGTTCCCTTCTGTTTTCTAAAATGGGAAGGCAACTAGTTTAGATAGACTTTGCCATTTCAGACCTCTGAAGTTAGATGAGGTGAATCCTACATGTAATTTTCTTCTACTCTGTCTCTGTCTTTATTCTCTGCTCTCCCAGCACCAATGCCAGAAACTTTTAGCTAAGCAGACATCCTTGACCTGAACCTCCTCTGTGGACACAAAAGGGACTTGGTAGGAACAACCTTCTACTGTCACCCTGCATAACTGAAAAAGGGAGCAAGGTTTCTTTCTTGTCCACATTCTGACTTGCATTATTCTATATCTTTTGGTTGTTGTTGTTCCTGTAGTATTGGAATAAGCTGGAATTTAGTCAATCATTATGAAATTTCTGCTGATACTACCTCTCCAATCATTCCTTTTTTGTTGCTAAAAAGACTCTCTGTAAAAGTATAATTTAGTTTCTATCATTTCAGCAGGCTGGGTGGAAAGAATGAATGTATAAATGTTATGCCCTACCTACACCTAGCTCACACTTAAGCTTTTATATTTTCCCTGAAGATTGCGGAATATTTTCAAAATAATTCATTTTCCTGTACTCCCAAACTTTCAATTACAGACATAGAAAAAGTGCAACATACTTTAGATGTTGTGAGAAAACTGATTTTTTTTTTAATTTACATATTGTGTTCATTTCTTTTCACTGAATTATTTGAAAGTGCCTGTCAGTGGTAAGTGGCACTAAACTGAATCAGTCCTTTGCTTAGATGATGTGACAGTGAATATGACTAAATTCAGACTACTAAGGAAGATAGTCACAATATAACCCTTTGTCCTTATATTCTGGTATGTCAAGACTATTGGTAGCCTGTACTGAAAAAATGCATAGGAAGAAAAAACTACTTATTCCAAAGATCATTAAATCACTTTTTTCCTTACATTGAACTGCTAGAGAAAAGTGAATTGTAACTTTTAGAGTTAAAAAAAACCCTAATTCCTCAGAGGACTTTTTGAACAATATCTGAATTATGGAAGTCCGTAGGGCTGCACTCTGAGGTAAGCAATATCACTGAGGAAATGGCATGCAACGGGAGAGGCTACAGTTGGCAAAACAGTCTTCAGCATGTCTGTGGCTCATTTCCTTATGAGTTTTAAAGCTGAGGATTCTTCTGAGTGTTTTTGTGGTGGTGTTGTTCTCCTGGACAAACTCTTACTCCCTTCTTGAAAGTCTGAATAATTCCGTATTATAGTTAGCAAATGTCTTGAGAAAGAGCTAACAGAAAGCTAGTCATATCTAGTAAATAAAATACACATAGGACTGCTTTTTGATACTGATGTGGAACAGCCCACATCTGTACCATGTATGCTTTTCTTCAAAAAAGGGTAGCCATATACAATTTTCCACTTGAACCCTGTCCAGTAGTGATTTTTGATGAACTCAGTTGACATGGAATGAAAACATGCCCCAGAAAAGTATTAGCTCTGTAAGTAAGATGAGTTCCTGTGCCTGGGAAATGTCTCCTGACATAATTTCATTAATTAAAATGCTGTAACTCTAATGTATTTTTACAGCTGATGGAACTCAAATAACCTCACTTTCTAAAGAGAAGTTGTCCTCTTTTGTCTCTTACCTTAGAACACCAACATTTTGGAAAGAGGGCCATTTTGTCTGTGTTTGTGCAGATATTACTGTGTGGGGTCCTGGTCAGTGATGGGGACTCCTGGGGGCTACCAAATTCTATGGATAATAATCCAAGAAGTATTTCCGGTAGAAGAGGCAATGCAGATTTCCTGAAATAACCTTACTCACCTGCTATCCTTCTCATGAGAAAGAAACTTATGGGTTCAGATTTGCCCTTGGAAAGTTTATTTGCATCTGCAAAGAATGAAAAAAAAAAACCAAGAAAAAGAGGCTTATTTTTAATGACCAGTTTGTCGTCATTTCCAGCCCTCTGCAAAAACAAATTAGGATCGGTGCTTTTACTGTTTCCCTCCCATGGACTAGAGAAATATTTAGTTCTATAAATATTTGGTCTGGGCTCAGCCACCTGGAAAAGCTCACAGAGGAGGAAATAGACTCCAAGAGGCCAGATCTTCTCTTGGTATCTGGTTCACCACATTGGACACAGAAATACTGGGACAGATTTTCCCAGGGAAGCTCAGGCACCATTAGTACCAGCTGATGAGGTATGCAGTCCCACACTGTATGACATAGCTCTATTACAGAACCTGAACCTGACTCTGTGTGCAGCCAGGTTTGTGGGTGGGATTATTTCACTCCAGTTTAGAGACCAGAGACAAGTCATCCTAGCTTCCATTTACAACCAATGGAGAGTAATAGGCATTTTAGAGTATGATTCATCTGACTTGTTTCAAATATCTTCTCAGAATGAGAATACTTTTACTCTAGAAATACCTGGTTTTCTCTATTACAAAGAAAGCCTAGAGTGACTGGTTCATGTATGGACATAAGAAATATTTTAGCTGCTGCCATCAAGCTTCAACTGTGGTGACCTTCCTGAGTTTTTTAAATTGATTTACTGTCCAGGACTGGGCAGCAGGTTAATATTTATGGTTGTCTGTATGACAGTCTCTTATGTGAGAATTCAAGGAAAAGCAAGGATGTGACATTGCTTTTCTAAGACATCAGGTATAGGGGGAAATTAGAGTCATGTCAATGTATCACATCAATCCTATGGCCATGTGCAATGGATATGACCCTTGGGAAGAAGATGGCACAAGAAAAAAATGTTTACTTTTCTGTAAAGGATATTCAGGTCTTGTATTCCTGCAGGATGAAGCTTCTTGACAGGAGTTAGGACAGAGGCCTTTCCATCTCAAGGCAAATGCATATCCTAAAAAAGCATTTCCCATTCAATGAGTATAGCTTCTCACTGGTCTGTGTTGAAGAGGTAGCTTAAAGCCATGAGAAAACCTTGTCATATTATTCAGAGTGGAGCTAGCTGAATATATTTAGGTTGCATAATTCACTCGGAGCATTCTGCAGTCATATTCGTATGCATTATTCACTGGATTTCCCCTTTCTCCCATCATTCATCCAGTTCATGAAGTGAATAATTTGGGATTATACAGTAAACTGCATGGCATTATCAACATATTTCAGAGAATATTTCATGTAAAATCATTGCATGTTATTTGCTCAGGTCTATAAACACACTAGGACAAAAGGAAAGAAGAAAAGCATAAGGTTTTCCTGCTGCTTAGATGCTAAGGATGAAGACCATCTGATGGAAAGGAAAGAAAAGCCCTGCTTCAGTATCTGTACCAGAACAGAGTATTCCTCCTGTCGTGACATGTCAGCATTTAGCCAGGAGACAGAGTACGTACCAGTGTGGTGTAAGTATCATCATGTTTGTAGGTTTATTGAGAAAAGGAAGTTTATTGACATCTGACCAACATTAGACATTCTCCCATGTTTAAAAGGGTGCTCAGGTTTAGCTGTGGCAGAGCTCGTGCTCCCTGGTGATCCTTGATGTGATTATCTTTAACATTTAGCTTTGGCATGTGTAGTGTTCTGTCCTTAGCACTTAAAACATACCTGTAGGCGTCACAAGGAAAGAGACTTAAAAGCCTCTGAGGTTTTATAGTGGACTTCAGCTTAGGTCCTAAAATAAATAAGCATGAGATAGGACTAGAGAAGCATCTGTTGTGTGCAGTGCAACACTGAGGTGGGAGGAAGTAGGCAGAGGACAGAGAGATCTTCCTGAAAGGTACTACCAGTGATTTTCCCCTTTTGTATGCTGCTGGGGGAGCAGTTTAACAAGCAAAACATGCAGGCAAACAGTGCAACAGATGGTGCAACCTACTATTGAGGAAACATTTCAAAGGGTAACAAAATATGGTTGAAACCAGCTTACAGTTTACACACTGAATGCAAAACTGAACATGCTGTTTTCAGCAGGCTGTAGCTGTTTTCATTTGTTGATGCCAAGTGCTTTGGGGAGCCACAGCTCCAAAGTGGTTTGTGCAGCAGCAGGGAACCTTGTAACTGTATAGACTTGACTGTGCTGTGTAGGTATGGTAGGACTGCATTCTTACCTGCAAATGGGCTTCAGTGCAAGCAGAGGGATAATTCCAGTCTGGTCTCTAATATTTGTTCTCTCTTTCAGAGGACAAGAGTAAATCCAAAAAGATCTTAACAAATTAAAAAGAAATCTGAAAGTAACCAAGAAACAGGCAAAAATATTCTGCCTTTCTTAATAGAATTTTGACCAAAAGTAGTTAATAGCAATAAAAATTCACTCTTTAAAATTGACCAGAGGCTAAAAACTATGGGGAAAGTAAAAGCTGCAATAGTGAATGGGGATCAGATGAAATTGGAAGAATGGAAATATTGAAAGGCTTAGAGAAGGATGAAAAATTTAAAATCATTCAGAAATGCTAGCTATAAATAAACACTTGCAAAAATAGTAACAGTGTATTTTCAAAAGCAAATTAGTGCTGAAACCTATCAAACACAGGTTTATCGTCAGCAGTCCTGTTCTAAAGCAGAGGATTGGACTAAACGACACTGCTAGGTCCTGCCACTTTCCTTCCATATTTTCTATTTATTTCATAGGTTTTATTTATTTAAATTATATATATTTACTTGTACTATTGAATTGCAGAATGATCTGTGAAGTACAGGGGAACTAATAAATCTTAATTTACTGTGGTTTGAGTAATTTGATGCTGTATAAAATTGTTTGTTTTGACAGTTTTCTGAGCATTACTGTGTCTATTTTATATTGGCAGATTCTCACAGGGCAGAATGTCACTAATTGAATCTAATAATTATGGCTGGAGACTTATGGTAGACTGGAGGCAATAGATAAAACAACAGATACACATCAAGACTTCTGTGGATAGTAACAGCAGAAAAAAAGTCCATCAATAGAAAATTGCATCATGGCTACAATTTGCATATCCAAATACCAGGAGCTTTGGAGAACTGATATAATAACAGCACATATGCACTCTAGCAGAGTATGATCTTATGGGTTTATGGACAACTTACTTATATGGGAAGTGAGTCAGGAAACTCAGTGAGATAGAAAATGTATAGTAACTTTGAATGATCAGAAGGATATAGCAGGAGCTGTTATATCTGTTTTATTCTGCGTCCTTCATAGAAAGTGTTCTGTATGACTTGTACTTTGATAAACTTGTAATTAATGTACTGTTGTTTTTTGATCCCTAAGACATATGTTACTAGAAATACACGGTAAATACACAGACTTACATTCTATTGATGATAAAGTGAAAAGAGCTTGCTGTTACCCAATTCTGTTACCAGAGTCCATCAGAATTCAGACTTCCACAAGGGTAGGAAATAGTATTGGTTAATTTCTACTTATAGAATGATTTTTTAGCTTGATTATTGAAGAGATCACTATGAAGGTATCAGGAAGAGACTGCAACTAGAAGGCATCATTAAAATCATCTTGTGTTGGGTGCTTTGCCATTTATTGACTTGAATTTCCATGGCTAAGAGAGGAGAAAATAGATTGAGATGCTATGGCTGTGTCTAAATAGCTAAATGAGAAAGGCACAAGGACCAAACCTTGCCCTGCATGTCAGCAGTCATAGACTAGTTCAGGTTCACATCATTTTATTATAGAGTGTATAGGCTGGGTCTCTACTATTAATAGGATGCTATATACCACTTGGTCATGAGTCTCTGGGCCCCCCTCATGCGTGTCACAGTCTCCTCAAACACTAACAAACTTAAGAATTGCTGAATCGCTGAATCACTGAATAACTGAATCAGTGAATTAGCCACTGTATTTTAAAATTGAAAAGTCTTGTTTTCACAGAATCACAGAATGGTAGGGGTCAGAAGGGACCTCTGAAGATCATCTAGTCCAACCACCCTGGCTAAAACAGGATCACCTAGAGAAGACCTATGAGAAAGCCTCAAGATGCGTTTTGAATGTCTCCAAAGAAAGAGACTCCACAGCCTCTCTGGGCAGCCTGTTCCAGTGCTCTGTTACCCTCACAGGAAAGAAGTTTTTCCTTGTGTTTAAGTTGAACCTCCTGTGTTCCTGTCTGTGGCCATTGCCCCTTGTCCTGTCGCTGGTCACAACTGAGAAGAGTCTGGTCCCATCTTCCTGATCCCCGCCATTCAGATATTTATACGCATTAATGAGATCCGTCCTCAGTCTCCTTTTCTCTAGGCTAAACAGACCCAACTGTATCAGCCTTTCCTTGTATGAGAGATGCTCCAGTCCCCCCATCATCTTAGTGGCTCTATGCTGGACTCTCTCCAGTAGTTCTTTGTCCTTCTTGAACTGAGGGGCCCAGAACTGGACACAATATTCCAGATGTGGCCTCGCCAGGGACAAGTAGAGGGGGAGGAGAACCTCCCTCAAACTACTGGTCATACTCTTCTTAATTTACCCCAAGAGCCGAAAGTGAATCTTTTACTGATTTTTTTTTTTAATTTGAGCAGAATATTATTGCACACTGCTTGATGTTTCTCAGGAGTACAGGGTTCCTAATTAAGGGATTTGTGTTCATAGGAGGTTTTTTTTCCTTCTGCTGTCTGTATTGGCCTTTTTTAACCACAGGAGAAAAAAAATAATTAAAGGAAAATGCATTCACATAAGGTATTTCTCAATTCAAAGAGAAAAAAAAATCCAATTTTTTGTTGGTAATGAAGTATTTTATCAGTACTTTGTAGTCTGTTTTTTTGTTTTCAGAAACATGTCACTCGCGTCCTTGTTTTCCTTATTGTGTGCAACACAGTACTGCACAGTTTAACTGTTCAGTCTTGAGACTGATTAGGCAGTGGCTGTTAAAAGGTGGGATCTTGTTCAGAAAATAAATAAGGCTATGCACCAGGCTATCCAAAAACAAGAACAGCTAGAACATGAAATAGCCATAGAAAAATATACCAGTAGAAAGTACAGTACTGTGAAAAAAACATTAACTTCGATAAGAATATTATCATGGAAGGCACTTCAGATTTACTGAATACAATGAGAAGGGATGAGGTAGTAAATGAGAGATAGACCTTTCAGAGAAAAACAATGTTGTTCATAAAGATTGTTTTACTAATAAACATAGAAATAATACAGACCACTGTGAGTTGTCTTTTATAAAACTTTATAAATAAGACCAGGAGGAAGAAATAAGTTTTTTGGAAGCCTAAAATATCAGAATGGAAACATAATAAAAATATATATTGATCGCAATTTAAAAGTACGAGAATGTGTTAAAGCAAGACTAAGGTAGTAAAGATATAATAACTTATGCCTTTCTTTTGAAAGAATTGCAGTGTTGTTTAGTTTAGAACTTTGGCAGGAAAACAAGAAATTTTGGTCAATCGTCAGCCTTCCTGGTCTGCTTTTAACACCTGCTATCTGTTCTTTTTTACTGCAAGCACAAACTCATCGGGGCAGTGAGCATCTTCTTGTTCGTATTTTTACATTGCAAATGGAGGTTGTTCACCATTAGGTCTTTGCATCAGTATCTTAAAAATAAAACACACATGGTAAAATAGTCAAAGCTGGATATTTCTGAAGCCACAGTAGGCCATGCTCAAGGCAATCCTGAGATGAATACTTAAATCAATCTTTTATCTTGAAAGGGAAGAGAAAAACTTTTAAACTAAAACTGAGTATTTCCTTAAGTGGCAGCATGGATTGTTCTGAATGCCTGATTCTTATGTAACTCTACTACACATAGTAAATATTACTCACCGAGCCTTCATGTCCACCTACAATGCAAGTAATAATGAAAAAAATATTGTGAATGTAACAAGTTCTCAGAATTTCAACTTAGTATTTGTCAAAAAAACATCCTGGGAGAAGAGCTCATAGAATTTTTATACACTGCAGTTTCATGTGTATCTTATTCCTGATTCTGGACATGCCAAAATGGTAGCATTTGGTCCTTACATACTGCTTCCCCATAAATAGTGTTGGGATTTTCACAGTTCCTTAGTGGCTTATGCTCACTATTAAATTGACATAATGTGTGCTAAAACCACGTCCCAGGATAAAGCATGTATTGCTCAGAATTGCTATTCTTAAGTTTTTCTCCTTTCCCTTAAATCAAAGCTCCAGACTGTTTTACAGGAGCTGTAGTGCACCTGTTATTTTTAAAGCACTGTGCTGCAGGCCAAGGATACAACACAGACAACCAAAAGGGTCAAAACAGATTCTGCAGCAGGGAACATATTTTTGTGTCCATGCTTTAGATGGACTCCAGACATCGGGTATCTGTACGATTGACTCCAGACACTGAAGAGCTCCTAAGCCTGCGATTTGTCTGTAGGAAAGATGCTGGATTTTGATAAGAGTGAGGCTTAAGCAAGATTTCAGAAATGTTTTAAATGATAAAGAATAGGATTTTCCCCACAGTTCAAGGACAGAGGATCGCTTGAAAGAGTCCAGCACAGAGCCACAAAGATGATGGAGGGAGTGGAGCATCTCCCTTATGAGAAGCGGCTGAGGGAGCTGGGTCTCTTTAGCTTGGAGAAGAGGAGTCTGAGGGGTGACCTCATTAATGTTTATAAATTTGTAAAGGGTGAGTGTCAGGAGGAAGGAGCCAGGCTCTTCTCTCTGATGTCCAGTGATGACAAGGGGCACTGGGTGCAAGCTGGAGCATAGGAGGTTCAATCTGAACATAAAGAAAAACTTTTTCCCTGTGAGGGTTACAGAGCACTGGAACAGGCTGCCCAGAGAGGTTGTGAAGTCTCCTTCTCTGGAGACATTCAAAACCCACCTGGACATGTTCCTGTGTGACCTAGTCTAGGTGATACTGCTCTGGCAGGGGGGTTGGACTGGATGATCTTTCGATGTCCCTTCCAACTCCTAACATTCTGTGATTCAAAAGTGGGAAACTGTTTCAGAGGGAGCCAAGGGCTTTAAGACCATTTCTAAGTAAAGACACGAGAGTAAAACAGAGACATAATTTATTCAGATTTCACTAAAAGAGTTGTTATTTTAATAGATAAAATATTCCAACCAACTTCCCCTATGCTAATAACTTTGTGTAAGAAATAATTGATAATAGGACTCTCTAAAAATCTAAAGAGAAGGAAAACTGACATTTTTAGAGAGTTATAAGGAGGTTCACAAGGAAGATTTGGAAGGGTAAGCAGTGGTACACAGTCCAATTCTAATCACTTTTCCATATTTCATGTGTAAATATTGTAAGCATTTTCTTAGGGAGGAAGATGATATGTAACAGTGAAATCAGTGGCACCTCCACATGCCATCCTCTTTGAAGGACTGAGTCTCCTAGTTGCAATAATCAATGGCTATGACCCCGCCACCT
This sequence comes from Mesitornis unicolor, assembly GCF_000695765.1. Lineage (NCBI taxonomy): Eukaryota > Metazoa > Chordata > Aves > Mesitornithiformes > Mesitornithidae > Mesitornis > Mesitornis unicolor. The sequence goes on from NW_010194670.1 coordinate 21,637, forward strand.
GTGTAACCAGTACACCAGTGTCTTCCCTGGCCTTACCTTCCTAGGCTAGTGGAGGCCCATCCCATTGGTGGAGTTAACGGACAGAGAACAGGAAGAGATGCATCTTAACTATTTTGATTTTACCCTTGAGGCTGCAAAGTTAATTTTGCCTATGCTAGTGAGAATCTTAAACCATCTGTAGTTTTGCTTATGCTCTGCTCTGATCAGAATGTCACTGAGGAATGCAGTGTCAAGGCCAGGATAACAAGCTTTGGAGAAAGTCAGGATATATTTGCTGAGATTTTGCAACACAGTTAGGTTGACTGCCTAATGCAAACTCTGAGTAGTGGTAATATGATCTCAGCCTCAGCACTCCTACCCCCATATCATGATAAATAGCTATCTGAGTAATGCAAGACACCAGTTCTGGATATCTCATTCTGACCTACAGACAAAAACCTAGCCTAGCTGGCAGTCAGCATCATATTAAGAAACCTAAATTTAAAAGTCCCCCATGTAGTAGGGATATACACCTGTCTCAATTCTCCAGTGGTTGTGGTCAATGGAAGTCTTGATTCAGTTGTCTGCACACAGGCATATAATATCAGTTGAAACAGACTAAGGGTATCAGCTGGTCTCTGTGTTTTACTCCATACTGACAGATATCTCCCATAGATCTTGTGTCATAGCTGTCAGTACAGATGTTTGTAAGCCTCTATGGACAGTTAAATAGTACTAGGAACATATGTTTAGGCAGGTGTTTCACATCTCTAGTCAATACAATCAATGGAGTCTAGAAAGTGATTATCTGATCAAGTGTTGGTGTCTATATTGATGGCAGTTGGAGCTTACATGTAAACTCCAATGCTGTAGACATCTGAAGTCAACTGTCTGTATCTGGCATGAATCTCATTCCTAAAGTGACATGAGATTAATTTCTTCCAAGGAGATGAGAATTCAAATCTCTTCTCAGCTTAGGCACTGACCTTAGGTCAGCAATAGCAAGAGTGTAAATCTGGCTGTACTTGTGCAAAAAGCTTCTGACAAGAGCTCTCTAGCATGTGCAAAAAGTGAATATATTTATATGACCCACTAAGGCTGATGTTTAAGAGCTGGCCTGATTAAAGAGAGATATTTACATCAGGAGCTCCAGGGGGAAAAGGTATGTTATACAATGATAACTAAATGATCAAGAGAAAGACAAGAGGGCACCTAAAGGGACTGGGAGTTTCTTAATAAGTTTATGATATTCTAATGAAAAATACAAAATACTGTTATTATGTAAGTTTTAAAACTAACTATTCTGTTGAATCTTGTTGTAGTCAAGCTTTATTGGAGGTACTGTCATGAAAATTTACCCTTTATAATAAATTACTATAAAGACACATACTAATAATATTTTGTGTTCAAAATTCACTTTTTTACAGAACTCTCTCTTGCCAGTGCTACAGAAGGATTACAATGGGAGATACTGTTGTTTTGCATAGTATGCATTACTACTGACCATGTTACTTCACATAAGTGTTTTGGACACATTTAATGATCCCTTATGGATCTGTTGTGATATATTGAAAACTTAAAGAAATTACTTTTTTCTAAAATCACACAATCACAGAATGTTAGAAGATAGAAGGTACCTCAAAAGATCATTCAGTCCAAACCCACTGCCAGAGCAGGATCACCAAGAGTATGTCACACCATAACTATAGTTTTGATTTTGTCATAGGTTGGGATTAAAAAAAAAAAAGCGAATGAGAAGTAGACTGGTGAAATGCTGCAACTGAAGGACCAACTCTAGAAAGAACTGAAGCAGCTGAATATGTGGGAGGCACTGAGGGATGAAACAAGTAAGATGACTTGGTGTTTAAAGTGAATAAGACAGAAAAGAAATTATGAAGACCAGCTTACTGGATAGATAATATGCTAGAAAAAATCTGCAAATGATGGCAAGAGATAGTAGAAATAGAGAAGAAAAAAGAGATATTCATGTGTCAGCTTCCTGTAGGCTCAAGTCTGGAATACAAATCATCAAACCTTCACTGGATAGACAATAAGGCAGTGCTAATTAAATCCAGCTCTAAGATCTGACCCAACAGACCTTGCTTAAACAACATTCTCATTGAAGTTAATCACAGTGTTGGCCAAATAATCATGCAACCCTGGGCCTTCAGTGATAAGGCCCAACCTCATCTGACTTGTTTGCCAAACAGAAGTTACTCAAAAATGTCCTTAGAAAAATTCTTGAGTCTGTTTTGTTATTTAATCTCTTCAGTCCAAAAATTCTACCCAAGGTTTGCAAAGAAATACAAGGTTCATAACTATCTGTGTGGTTCACATGCTGCCATCTTAAGTACCCAATAAACGCCTGAAAATAAGATAGTAGGAGTGAATATGAAGAGAAGTTGAGGCATGTATTTTGAAGGACTGCAAGAGATTAATATGAATGGGGGAAAAAAATGTGTGTACAATAGATCTTTATGCCTGAGCTATGTGTTTGACTCTGTAAGAAGGTAACGTCATTTCTGCCTGATCTCCCCTGTCTGCCCCGGTGGGAAGGTGGTTCAGGCAATCAGTACAACAAACATCTCCTCAGGTGAAAATGTGGCCTGAAAGCTTGACCTAAATTAATGATTCCCCTGAGTTCACAGATTTCTTTAATCATCATTAGGAAAGTACCTCTCTTTTCCAAAGTACTATTTTTGTAGCCTTAGGAGAGAGTTGTTTTGCTTACAAAACATTCAGTGAACATTCTCTGACAGTTTCAAAACAAAACAAGCTTGGGAAAAAATTGTTAAAGTGTATCATTGTCAGTTTAAAAAAAAAAACCAAACATTTTTTCCTGGTCTCCAGCTCAAGTGCATTTATCCTGCTGAGGGATTACTTTTATTTTGCAGCTGTGACTCACTGCATGTATGACAGAGTCTTGTTTCAACAAATTTATCGAGGCTGAAGATGTTAAAAACCGACAGGCACCTGAAAATGCCAAAAGTGGGAAGTAGCAAATACAATTTATTTCAAAGGGAGCCATGGCATAGTCCCTGATTCCCCCTGAGTATAAACCAAATATAATAATTCTCCTGGTCCTTTACTTCCCCCCTCTTAAACTTTCATATGAGCTTAGAGGATAAAGTTTATTTATCAGCCTCACAATAACATTAATATCCCTGAAATGCATTTTGGAGAAAACTGGCAGGAGAAGTCATTACCATTCTGATACACGGATTAAGCTATTCACTTTCCACTCTTTAACTGTGATATTTGTATATGGATAAACTAATTAGTGGGGGGGAAAGTTTGCATATAATTTATAGGTTTTAATTTCCTGTCATCAGCATCACTAGCTATTGTGATAAAACTTTTGGAAAAAATACAAGGACGGTCCTTTGAAACAAAATTAGTGTAGCCTACCCCCTGGATGCAGATGAAGTTTTGGTATGCTGTGCTAATCTATATGAATGTTTTGCCTGACAATTTTAACATTGGATTCACACATGTAATAGAAAAAATGGGAATTCTGTGATGACCAAAAGTTCTGATACAACAAAGCTGTTAAGTATGTGAATAATCCAATCTTCCTACAATAATGTGTTTAAGTACATATTTAACTCTTATTGTTTTCAGTGGGATTTATCTACATGCTCAAAGATAAGCACATAGTTATGCGCTTTGGTGAACCAGACATGCATTGTATGAATTGGCCAAATCTCTATCTTTATTCATGGAAACTGAGGATGCTCAATATCTTAACATTCGATCTCTTAGTAAAACATATGTCCTTTATCTGTTTATGCATATGTCTGCACTGCAACATCCTACTTGAACAGCTATTGAAAACAGGCATGTGATGAGGTGTGACCTTTGGCCAAGGCAACAAACCCCCTTAATATTGTTGTAGCTATATTGACAAAAATGTCTTTCTATTTTGCTCATGTAGCTTATTTCACTAACAGAAAGTGGTATAACTAAATGGTCAAGAAAAATTAAGAATGGTTTTAAATATCAGCCTGGAGGGGGAAGATTGTATCAGTTATCTGTTTACTGTCTAATACATATATTAGGTGTCTGACAAGTTACTGCTCTTTATACTTAACAAAGGAGAAAACCTGAAAGTCATTACTAAGTTCAGTAGAAAAACCTAATTTGAATAACAACTGGAGAAATATCTCACTGACCCTGATGCATCCAAAAGTTAAGCACCTGTCGCTAACTGGTTATCTACCATTCTTATGAATTCAGTAGTGTGTGCAATAAGAGAACTTCTCCTGAAAATGAGTCGTCCTGCGGCAGACTACTCTTGTAAGATAGCATGAAAAGTCATGTGAGAATGCCAGTCTTTCTTGTTTGAACACAGAGTGCTTGCTCTAACTTGAAGCCTAGCTTTAAGAACTATACATGAGCATCACATTCATTTTTAGTGTATTTTAGAGTCTTTGAGATCTGGGTGTTCAAATTCACTAGTAAGGCAAAATCTCACCAGGTGTGCAGGGTGGGGAGCAGAAACCAGAGTTTTCTAAGGTGCTCCTCAGTCTTGCAAGATACATGGAATAAGTTTCTGGAATGTCCTGTGGGATGCATCTGCTACATACTACTGACACTACCAATATCAGTGGATCACAGAACGGTAGGGGTTGAAATGGATCTCTGAAGATCATCCAATCCAACCCCCCTGCCAGAGCAGGATCACCTAGACTAGGTCACACAGGAACATGTCCAGGTGGGTTTTGAATGTCTCCAGAGAAGGAAACTCTACAACCTCTCTGGGCAGCCTGTCACCCTTACAGTAAAGAAACTTTTCCTTATGTTTAAGTTAAACCTCCTATGTACCAGTTTGTGATCTTTGTCCTTTGCCACAGAATAATGGAAAGGAAAACACTTTGGCCTTTTCTGGATCTGGTGAAAGATACATTCTCGGAATTACCTTCAGGGTAAAGGCTTTTATAGAAATAAAGTGTTACTTTAACACTGGAGACATATTTTCCTGGTTATATTAAAATATTTATTGATGGGTCTGATGCTTCAAGTTAGCTAGATTCTACCCACATAGCAAGGAACACTGTGCACTGGTGGTACCAGTTGTGCCATAGAGTCAGCATCACTGCTGTAAGATAACGTAATTGAAAAGTCACGTGACTTTGGGCAAATGGGATCCAAACCTGCGGATTGTTACTATTTTTATTGGATTTGTAGGCAAGAATTCTTCATTAGATTTTCTTCCCCTACTGGTATCACAAAGGAATTTTAAAAGGATCTGAAGACACAGGAAAGGAATCCTAGGTTGCACTATATTATATACAGGAAATAAAGCCATATTCTTAAAATACTGCTATTCTTGTTCCAGCAAGAGAGTTACTTTTCATGAAAGTCTCCTTGTTTTTGCATCCTGTGATCCTGTATTATTTAATGCTGCATCAAAGATGGACCATAATAGAAAAGGAGAGGTTTGGGGCTATTCTGGATCTGATGAAAGATGGTATTTTGGAAATGGCCCTCACAGGAAAAGGATTTCTAGACATAAGGGGTTATACTATATATATGCTTTGCATTGGAGGCATATTTTCCAGGAACCTTGCCTAGTTATACTAAATATTTATTAATAGACTTGATAAATTCTTTCTAACAGCTAAGTTGCATTTCCTTGCTGTTGTACTGCAGCCTTGAGCAGAAAAACCTCAAAGCTCAACCAAGTGCTGAGCACCCTTCTCTCTAGCTTAGGTCAGGGCCCTGATTCTGGTTTCATAAATGAAAACTTCATGGAGAGGAGGTGGACAGTGACTTTGATAGAGTTGTTTGCAATTCCCTCTCCTGTCAGTGGAAGAATGAGGACTTGGTGTTACGACTGTACCCTGAGGAAGGATGATCTCCAGATGGCTGTGCAGATGGTACGTTACACCTGCCACTAGCATCCTGTCCACATAACTGCCTTATGGGCTTTCTGTGGGGTGCTGGCAGACAGCCTGTCTGGGTGATTTCAACGTGTGATTTCATTTGAACACGGAGATAAACCATTTCAAGAATGTGAGCTCTGGCAGAACCCTGAATTGTTTTTTTTTTTGTCTGTGCAACCTTCACTCATAGTCATATCCCTGATACTGTCCCTGCAGATGTCTCCAGAGGACTTGTGTCGGCTCAAAACATACAGAGTGGATATATCAGTTTATAGTTTGGTCTACTTTTTGTAGTGAAAAGTAGTTTGATACAAGTCTCTATAAGTTTTTACTCTTAGTATAAATGCTTTTTTCTTTTAATTTGAGAATGCATGGTCCCATAATGACTTGAACACTGATGATGTTTTTTCTCTTTAATGATCTGGATTAGGATCTGATCAGAAGAGAATTTTAGAACAATGTCAATGCAGTACATTTAAAAGCTTTGCTTAAGAAAGGCAAAAGACGTGTTCAAAGGAAATGGTCACCCAGTTTAAAATAAAAGTGTTTTCAGAAGCCTTTCTTTGCTGTGTTTTTTGTTGGGTTTTTTGGGGTTTTTTTGGTCTTTTTTTTTTTTCCAAAGAGATGCTTTTTCATCATAGTAATTGAAATGGTAAAACAATGATTGGATTTTTTTCATGGCAATCAAAAGGTAGTTATAACAATATGACTCAGACAGCTGCATGATATTCAAATGTCATTTAGGCAACACTATTAAGTCAGTTTTTATAATAGCTCAAGGAGTTAGATTACCATGGAATAATTCAATCACTAAGAACAAGGCTTTTAACTCTTGTAAGAGCAATTCTATGATATTGATCTCCAGAACATGAGGCAAATAACAAAAAGACAGAGCAATCATCATATAGCATGGACTATTTCCTGGGCTGTCTCATGGACCTTCGAAGGTACAACAAGAATATTAATATTTTTTAGGAAAAACTCATACTGAGTCAAATCTATAGCTGAAATCAATAGAAATTTTCTCAATGTAGTTCTCTAATGAGTAGTGCTTCTAGTCCATGCCGAATAGTGCTGCATATTTTAACAGAGGTTTTGAAGTCAAGACATCCGAATTCTGGTTCTGCTTAGATAGTACTCAATATGTTATGCATAATTTTCTGATCTGAGAGATGATTAGACCTGGGACTCCAAGGGAGTGAGCATCTTTCAGAGTCCTGCAATACATTCAGTCTTCATTTATCACTCTGACATCAGCTGCTTGGGTGCATAATTCTCTACACTGAGGATGAGCACTGTTTTTCCATTGCACTACTAACAACATTCAGGTTTAATTGCTTAAGTATAGGCACTAATGGCATTTATGAGACACTGAGATACCCCAGACAGCTGCATGTGAATGGCAGATGAGGCCTCAGGAAGACCATGTTCTTCTATACAAAAAAGACTTGTTGGAAGAGGTCCAGAGAAGGGCCATGAGGATGATCAGAGGACTGGAAAACCTGCCGTATGAATAAAGGCTAAGAAAACTGGGTCTGTTCAGCCTTGGGAAGAGAAGGCTTAGGTGGGACCTTATCACTATGTCATCAGCCAGAACATAAAGAGTGGCTACCAAGATGATGGAGACTCTCTTTTCACAAGGAGTCACATGGAAAAAATTGCTTCTGGAGAGATTCGACTGAACTCTGGAGGAAATTTTTTTACCGTGAGATCAATCAGACATTGGAACAATCTCCCAGTCGAAGTAGTAAATTCCCCTACATTGGTCAGTTTTAAGAGTCAGCTTGACAGGGTGCTGACTCAACTCATTTAAACGATACTTTTACCTTGAGAGGTTGGACTGGATGATCCTTGTGGTCTCTTCCAACCTGGTATTCTATGATTCTATGATTCTAGAGCAACAGGTGGAAACCAGGCAAGATTCTTTGGGGTATGTCAAACAACATGAGACACTTATGTTAAGGAAGCTGAATCAAGTCCTGAATAACTGACAGACTAGGATTAACATCTCCTAGATTTAGTTGGTTGAAAGTTAGTTATGTAGCCTGAATTAGTAATCCAAATTCCTGAAGAAGAGAGAAATACCTTACGCTATGATTCAGTTCACATCTTTTAGCTCTGTTACAGGACAAGATGAATCTCCTGATGTAGACTGTGCCTCTACAAGAACATTGATTTTCAGTATTGTTTTGATATCTGGACAATTAGAGCCGAACACACTTGCCCACGAATCTACTGACATCTTGAGAGGCACAAGTGTATCCTGTCTGCCTTCAATTATCTGCCCAGTAGGACACAGATGTCTTTTAGCTTCTGTGACACTTCTGCCAGCCCCATGCAGGAGTCTTTGATACCCTAGGACCCTTCATATGTTACTAGATAACTATGCATGGACAACTCTGTCTCCCTCCTGATGTTCGGGGAGATATACCCCACTTCTGCTTTTTGATTTAAGGGACTTAATATAAAAAGGTCTCATTTTCACAGGATTAGCACTGGATATCAAAGAGGAAAAGCAGATATTCAGCAGATTTAAAAGTCACAGTATTTTGTTTAGGTTTAAGTGCTTAAATCCCTGCAGATCTGGTGAAATGTGAGAGGATGAGAAGGTGACTGGGAGTAGTCATCATGGATTTATGAAGAGAAAATAATTCCTGAGCAACCTGACAGCCTTCTGCACTGAAATGACTAGCTGGCTGGATAAGGAGAGAGCAGGTGGTGTTCTTTATCTGAACTTTAGCAAGGCTTTCAACATTTTCCCCAACAACCTCATTGACAAACTGATGAAGAGCAGACTAAATAAGTAGGCAGTGAGTTGGACAAAAAGTGGCTGATCTGTTGTGCTTAAAGTGTAATGATAAGTAACACAAAGTCCATCTGGAGGCCAGTCACTATTTCTGTACACCAGGACTAGATACTGATGCCAATACTGTTTAACATATTCATGAATGACCTAGATGATGGGACAGCATGCACTCTCAGACAGCTTTCAAATGATGCAGAACTGGGAGGAGTGGACGATACACCAAATAGGTGGACTACCTTTTAAAGGTTCTGAACAGTCTGGAGAATTTATAAATAATAATAATAAAAATATATAATGAAATTAAACAATGGGAATTGCCAAGTCTGGAACATGGGAAGGAATAACCCCAGGTACTAATAAGCTGACACATACCAATTGGAAAGCAGCTTTACTGACGAAGGCCTGGGCATCCTGGTGGAGAAGTTTGCAATGAACCAACAATGTGTCCTCACAGCTAAGAAGGTCCACAGTCTTCAGGGCTGCATTAGGCAGAGTGTTGGCAGAATGTCAAGTGATACGATAAATCCTTCAGATTATCCATTAGTGCCCTCAGATTCACTTTGAGCAAGCAGTGTGCAAAAATATATTTTGTGATTTCATAATTTCATGCATTTCCACCAGTCAGCTGAGCTCTGAGGTCACTGTGCAGCTTTGAGGACAAAGGTGTTTATAAGAACCCGAGATAAGCAGGTTCTCCTAGTCACACAATTATTTTACAGTGATGCAAATTATTTATAGTAATAAATTTGCTCTTAATTATTTTACAGGAGAAAATTAAGGTCCTATTATGAAATGTGGTACCAGTATATATACATATACCTATTTAACATTTTTTTTTTTTTCTAAAATGAAAGGATATAAAGCTATGGTTAACTCTTTTGCATGTGTAAGTGTAAAAGCATGAATGTTTGATATTTTGATGAGTAGTATGTTCAGGGATTTCAGGACAGCTAATGGTAGAATGAACTAGTAGTTGTTTCTATCAAGAAAGATTATTGCATGTGTAAAAAGGAAAAAGCATGGCAGTAACATTTACATAAATGCTTTATTTTTCCTGTTGAACGCAGCTCTCAGACAGAAAAAAAAAAATAACCCAAAAAACTGGAGGGGAAAAACAATCTCCCTTTCAAAATCCTAGATGTTGAACTGCTGCTTTTTTTTTTCTTTAAAGTACATACAAATAGGCTGCAGCCTGATGTTTAAGGCAAGTTATTTCAAAGAAAAGCACCTGTGCAAATTATATACTTAGTTGGTAAAGACAGCTGTGATACTGCTAATTTTCAGGGTGTGACTCTGCTGCCAAAACAGAAGTGTGAGTCCTTACAAAAAATTCATGAAGCTCCATAAATAGCACTCCTAGCGTGAAGGTGGTGTTGACAGAACAGGAATTGGAATGACAGCCATGCAAAGTGCACTGTGGATACCCCAGAGGCGTCACACAAAACTGAAAACGTATGTTTC
>NW_010194670.1:31798-40369 GCF_000695765.1 Mesitornis unicolor
GACTGGGAAAAGTGATTGGCTTCAAGCTGCATGGATGTGTTTGATAAACTGATTAATCTGTGATTATTTGAGGGCATGGGGAGACTTCTAAATAAGCTAAATGGTCTGAAAATGAAGCAACTCTGCCTAGGACTCTTCTGTCACACAGTCCTGTTGGTTTGCAGCTGCCTTTACAGGTGCCGAATACAGTTACCCAAGACAGATTAATTTGCATCGTTGGAAATAAAACCTTAAGAGCACTTAAACACTGACTTTAAAACATTTCAGCAGTTGATAGAAAGTTTCTTCTGACTTGCAACATTTTTACTGTCATATTCACTGAGGAAAGCAATCTACTGCTTCTGGGAATCTCACCCAAAGAAGAGGTCTTCGTATGATTTGACAGTGTGATACCTTTCTAATCTGACGTTTTAAACCTGGGACATGTTTTGTGAGCCATAGCCAGTGCAAAAGCAGTCTGTCTTTCGTACTTTAACTTGACAAATCAACATCAAGTGTAAAGTAGAGATTACATACCTTAAGAAAGAATATTCTAGAGTTTTTTCAGCTGAGGTCTATTTTAGGCATTATTTTAGAAAAGCAGCTGCCAATCTGGAAGCTGTCTCATGTGTACGAATGCAATGATAGATGGTTGGTATAGTACAAACTGAATACAGTACTGACGTGTAACAGGGGTAAAAATCTATACTAAAAACAGGATTGAGGTAAATTATGGTGGACAATGGTAGATTAGCTGAAAGCGCATAGTTTAGCAGATCCATCAGTGATGAATGGAATTAAAATGCTTGTAAACCACTTCACACAGCATAGCTGCTGAACACAGCACCTGTTCAAAGTGGCTGTAATACACTAATGGATGTAGTAAGTGAAGAACTTTTGTCTCGTGATTTTCTGTATATGCTGAGCTACTACCCATAGGATATGAAGTAAATTATGAGTCCTGTGCACACATATGAATGTTTACTGTGATTATGAAAAGTATAAAAATAATGAATATTTCTTTTAGTATTCATTAATATTTCTATTCAGTTCCATATAAAGAGATAAAAGGTAGGACACAGACCTACTTGGAAACTTTAGATGGTATTGACAGTTTAATTTGTGACAGGAAAAACAATAGTAGAGGCCAATAATAGACTCCTCCACAGGACATTTTAGAAAAGATGCCTATGTATTATGTGGCTACTTTTTCATAACTGAATCCAACAATGTTCACTAATACTGTGTGTGCCCTGGACTGATCTGACTACCATAATGATGATACAAGAATTTCCTATTCTGCTTCTCTTCTCCTCCTTGGTGTCTTGGTTTCTGTAAAAAGAAAGTTCAGGAAGGCAGGTCAGGTTGGACAGAAAAAATATGTTGCAACAGAACTAGAAGTTCATAACATGCCCTGGCACATGAGTCTGGACATGGCCTGAACTGGCCTCTGGAAGAGCTTTTCTCTCTCTCTCCGTTCTTTAGAGAGAAAGCCTGGCTTTCCAACTCAGCTACAAGAAGGCAGATGCTCAAAGTTAGGCTGACTACCTCCACAAACACATAGTTTTTCTCTGAGAGTTTTACAGTCCCAAGGAAGATCATGGAATTACAGTGGTATAAAGTAAGACATAAATATTCTACCTGTAAGAATGCACAAGTTATTTTGGAGCTCAAGTTTGATACACTATCCTGTTAACAAGAAGCCAAGATGCAAGTATTAAGTAATAATTTTTAATAGCATTTCTTCTGTTAACAGAGCAAATATGCCAAGCTAGTTGGAAACATTACCTCAAAATTTTTGTAACATCATTTTTCACCTTTTACTTCTAAGAGCACAAATACCCTTTATTGGTGCTATTCATCTCAGCTTCATATGACTTTAATTCCTTCACTGGTATGGTCAGAAGTTGTATTTGTGGAGCTGATATGTCTGAGTTGAGTACTGGCACACTGCTTGACAATCCTGCTAGCAAATGCTTTTATTCTACATTATTCTACATTATCAGAACAAAATATGTCAGTATGTTATGTTGACTGCAGATGGCTTTTCCAAACAAATATATGAAGTGTAGAAGCAGTTCTCCAACATTCTATAACTCTATTTTAAAATGTTTCTTTCTGTTAAAATTTTAGCAGGAGTTTTCTTCATATTACCTTTTCACATAGGTTTTCCAGTGACTGCTTTGAAAAGGTGAGGGAAGTATACTCATATCACCTGATCCTGTTCTAGTACCAAGCCTGAGAGGTCTTGGAAACAGATTTTTGTGTTCAAATGTTTTGGAAGCTTTTGCAATTTCTGTAAGTCCGAGTTTGACATTTTCTACATCTAAAGTTCAGAAGGGATATTTAGTCTGATCTTGCAGCTTTTTGCCAGCTTCAACCTATTTATTAAACTCATTAGACTTTCTTTAACTTCTGTGAAGATCCTAATACTCCAGCAGTCTTAAGAGAATTTAGACAATTGCATTAACCAGTATTAATGCTGGCAGAGAGACACTTTCATTCAGGAATGCATTTTTTTACAAATTTAAGGAGCCATCCATTCAGGATGTATATTGTCTAGAGAGAAAAAAAGTTGATGAATGGAATTTTCCAACCTCAGTATATCATTTACTGACCTTCTTAAATCTTCTGTCTTCACAATGACTGTCTCACTCAAATAGTCATTCACACCAAAAAACCACTGAGTTGTTGCCTGGATCTTTGAATATACCAAAGCAAAAACAGTAGTATGAGGTGTTGACATGATGAAATTACTGTAACTTAAAAAGTAATTGTGAATCATTTAAAACTGCTCTAATGCTTATGACATTCCTCTTGGTCTTGGCAAATGCAAGATAATTCAAGTTTCAATGAAAGAGTACCATGTTACCTTTATTATGGTTGAAGAGTTTACATGGAGACAGTCAGTGCAGCTGAGAAGAATCATGGCAACTTCTTAAGAGCTGTAAGATTGTGCACTGTTGTCCTGGATTGAGTTTAATAGAACTAATTTTCTATTTAGTGATTTTACCTTTCAGCTCAGTCTCTTCTAAGCGGCTGAACTTGCTAATGACATGTTATTCCAGACAGTGTGTACTTCTACAAGTGATAATGCTTGTATGTTATGTAAAGATTACAAGGCCACTGTCTCACCATGGGTGCCATATCTGCACCTGTGGGGAGGAACAGACAGGACAGACCATCCAAAACTCACCAACCAAGTGTTCCATCCCACATACGTCATACTCAGTATAAAGCTGAGGGACCACGAGGGTTTCGCCCTTTCTCCTCTCTTCCTCTTTCTCCTGCAATGGCCAAAGTTCGAGCAGAACCCTGCTAGTTCATCTGCCTCTAATCCTGCTTTGTGTGTTCCTGCATCCTGCTCCCACCTGCTGCTGGATCCGGATTGAGACTTTTCCAGTGCCCTGCTCTGCAGAGCCTCTAGTGATGTATACGTCATTGGAAGGAGGAGGGGGGGCGGGGGGGGGGGGGGTTTTTATTGGTTTTTTATATTTGTACATATCTGTATATATTTCATTATTTTCCTATTTACATTATTATCATGTAGTATTAGTATTATTGTTTAATTAAATCTGTTAGTTTTCTTTTCCAACCTGTAAAGTCTCTCTCCCTTATTGTCTTTTCCCTTCTGGGTAGGGGAGAGAGATTAATAGAGAGCATCTGTCCAGGATTTAGGGGCCAGCCCAGCCCTAAATCACGACAACAGTTTGCAGAGGAGATGTAAGTAGATGAGAATGGGACAGTATAGTTTAGGATTACTCTAGAAATCTCTGAAATAAATTACTTCAGAGAGGGGAAAATCTTGAAAGGTGCATGAGATAATGATGAAGGAACCTGGGTAGCATGTTTTTCCTAAATACCATTAGGTGAGCAACACAACCTTCTCCTTTGCTTGTGTGATTGCAGCCTTTACAAGTCCACTCACCTCTAGAGATCTGAACACTCTAAGATCTCGTTGTCTTCAAACTCCTATTCTTCTCCTTCTTGACTAGTTTTATTAAACCTGTTTTTTGAAAATCAAGAGACTACTTTTTAACCTACACTTCTGCCTACACTTCTGTTCACCACTGATGAAAGGGCTGTAACCTTGCTACCCACAGCTGTGTAAACATATCCTTGATCAGTCATCTTCTCACTGGATCAGCTCAAAGCTTCCAACACATCTCAGCTTTTAATTAAATTAAAATGGGAGGAGAAAGTTCCCCTTTTGTGTGTGTGCTCTGAAAGGAACAATATATTGCAAGTGAAGCGCACACAATGATCCTGTCTATTTACAAGTCTGAGTATTAGATGAAAATAGAGAAAGGGAAACCTTGTTCTGATCAGAACGACAGTTTGATATGAGACAAAAAGAGTGGCTTTCTAAAACATTTCAAAAGATGGGTTTTTCTTGTAATAGAAATTCCGAGTCTACTTCAAGGGCTTTGTACAAGACAAGTAAGAAAAACTGAGTTAGTTGTAGGATCTGAATCAGAATCTTGGATCCAGAGAGTAATGAAAGTTGAATATATTTTGCAGTTTTCTGTGTAAAATAAAATTTTAAAAAGGCATGGAGGTCAACATATCCCCTTCAAAGACAGGACTCTGCTGCACGCTCAGTCACTTTCCTCCAAAGAAAGGACTGGTTTTCTTTTCCTGACAGTCACCCATGGACATAAAAATCAGACTTAAATGAGCCACACAAAAGTATTTTCATACTTTTTCCCCTGTTCTTCACATAAAGTTCTCAATGTCTGGCAAGGCACTTACAGAGGAAAGCAGTGGCTAATGAAGTTGCACTCATAATTGAAGAAATGGTTTTTTGTGTACCCCATAGGCCCAGAAGTGATGAAACAGGTTAGAAATGCACCTTGCGAAATAAATATCCCTTGCTACCTTTCATGTGTCTTGTTCATAACAAATCTGCACAATATCATACCTACTACTGTTTGCCCAGTGTTTTCCTATCAATGATATAGCCCAGAAGACCTTCACATAAGCAACAGCACCCACCATGTTATTGGTGATCAAAACCAATCTGGGGTCTCACAGATGATATATTTCAATCTAATTACATTTTCTGATAGTAAATATGACTTTTACCTCTGAACAAATGAAAAAACAATGTGATGCCACATTCTGTTGCATGGCAGAACACAGTTTGACATGGACGGAGAGCCATAAAATCTTAATTCAGGAGCTGCAATTGATTAACATCAGTACTACTGCTTACTCATCATTCAACAGCCAAGACTGAGTTGAAAAGCTGAAAGCTGTCACTTAAAGCAGGAAGAGATAACAAACTGACAGTATGTTTTGAATAGATAAACAATTGGCCCAGATAGTTCTTTCTTTTTCTCAGTGAAATGAGTGAAAATTATTTTCAACAGTGAAAGTTAGGTGGAACTTACATCAAAGAAAACAGGAGTAGAGCATCTCTCTGGCACCAAGTCTGCAGTCCTGACAATGCTCACGAGTGCCTACTAAAAGCTATTGCTATCTGACATATGTTTCTATAAGTGCTAATTAAATCTCAGGGCTGTGTTCTATTATTAAATCAAGAGTCTTTAGTAGCTACTAAACAGAGCTGCCTCCCCGCAGGAGCAGAGCCATCAGCTGCCTGGGTTTTCCTGATATGTCTTCTTTTTCTGTCCTTGGAGTACCATTTAAGCAGATTTTTGAACAAGTGTCTGAGGTTTGGGAATTTTCAGCAGAAGCTGTGCAAGGGGCAGGCTTGGCAGACTGTGACGGACAATGACAGGGCAGCAGTGAGCACAGACAGGCAAAGGGAGAAGGGAGGAGGAGGAGATGGGCAGACAGAGCTGAATCTGAATTGCTGGCAGCTGCTGCTCTTGGCCTGGGTCCACAAAGCCACAGATGTGAGCAAGGCTGGGGCTGGGGTGAAGCAGAGCTTGGACCAGAGCAAGTGGGGATTCACTATAGTAAGGGATATAGGTGAGGATGGTGGAAGCAAGGGGGTGTAGGAGTTATGTTGCTGAGGGTTGGACAGGGCTGATGGTGGTGATCTTGGGACAAATGAGGAGAGGGGTACTGGGGATCTGGGTTGGATGTGGAAAGTGTGGGTAGCTCTAGGACGGGAAGCTTGGGACATGGGAGTTTTGAGACAAGCGAGATTTGACTTGGGGCTGTGGGTAGGAGTGATGCTGCATAGGTGTACAGGAGTGTGATGTGGTGGCATTTTCTTGGACACTGTGATTTTGATTTGAACATTATTCATCAGCTTCATTTCAGGAGACAGCACGTGACCACGATGCACTCCTGCTGCCCTATACTTCTTTTAGAGCCTCTTCTCTATTTCTCACTAATTTGATTGCGTGAATCAGGATGAACTGTAAGATCTGACTGTGCTTCTTGTCAGAGAAGGCTTCACTGTGTATGGGGCAAATGAAAGAGAAAAAGGACTACAGACAATGAAATGGCGTCCCCCCCCCCAGCCTCTTTTCAGTGATAGTGTTCATATTACTAGCTTTTAACCATGCTTATAGACCTAGTGCAAGGACTGCAAGGCCAGTGCGAAGTAGCTGTCTTTTACACAACTGCATAAAGGTGCATGTAACCTATCCCAAATGAGCATGATGAATGTGTAGCAACTTCCACACTTTGCTACTCATCATGTTGTTTATCCTCACTGAATACAGATGGAGACTTTAGCACCTGGGCTCCTATCCCAGACACTTAAATTTAGATGGGATCAGTACTCCTGATCTCTGCCTCTTTCCGCGTGTAATTCTCAACCAGGTTATTCTAGGAACTTCCAGATATAGCTAAATGATGTCTACATCTACAGTATCTTTTGCACACAAAGTCAAACTCAATTCATGTTCTTGCCCAAAGCTGGTGGGCCTAATGCTCATAGTTTAGTGTTAGAAATATGAAAACCAGCCTCTCTGCTAGTAGAGTAGGAAGAAAACTTCCTATCCTTTACAGACAACTGATTAAAATTTCAAAATATATTAAATAGTAACTTTGTGAACAAGCCTGTGCCTCCTAGGACAATGTTCCTACATTGTCCTCTGCAGAAAAGTATCTAACACTGATTGCATTGCTCTGAAGTGGACGAGATAAGAAAGCTTTTCTTTTTCTTGGTTCATTTATACATCACAGCTATCAGGATGCCATTTTTCGTAACACTTAAAAGATTACTTCTTTCTTTCTTTGCCAGTGGAAGAGCTAAACATTTATATAGGACATATAACATAAATATACACACAGTTTAAAAAGAAAGAAATTCAGTAAGATAAATGCTGTAGAAGATGCAGTATAGCAGTCTGTCCACACACAAGCATCTGTGGATGGATACAGAAACATACAATCCCCATTCTCTACATACAAATTATCTTCTCCAATTTTAATAAAAAATGAAAACCTTTCATGATGCATCCCATATAGCCAAGAAAGACAATGTAATCCTGAAATGGTAGAAGTCATGAGGTCAGAGACAGAAGATTTAAAAGGTCTGTGTGTGAGAACTTCATTTACAAGCTAATTGCTTCCTACCTCAAAAGCATTTTGTTTTTTAGCTCCTATGACAAAAATGTTCCAGAGCTTCACTCCTTTTGTCAGTAGAAAATATCTTCTAGTTCTAAATGTGAATATATTGCTGGCTAGTTAGTGCCTTGTGCCAAATTAACAACAAATTAATTAAGTTATTATAACCTCTTCCTTCTCCTCTTTTTCCAGCTGCAGTATTCCTGGCTATTTAAAAATCAATAGTTACCTTCTCTCTTCCCCATCCCAATTATGAAAATGCTACATAAATTGCAATACAAATCAAGATTTTAATTTTTTTTCAGGTATATTACAGCATTTTGTTCTTTCTTCTAGTTTCTTTTTTGTCTGAGTTAATGAGATATGTTCAGGGTATGTTTTCAAGATTTTCTTAGAAACTTAAAATAAAGAGGAAGACAATGGGATTCCCTGCATTCATGTGACTCCTGATGGACTCTTCCTGTCATTGATCATTATGGAAATATGATGTTTTATTATTTGCACAGATTTCATAGGGGTAATAATGTTAGAATGAGTTGAGCTGAGTGACACAAAAGACGAATCTGCAGGACTCTGGAGGAATTCACTGTGGCAGATGTGTTTTGCACTCATGCTTTATCTTCAGAAGTTGGTTGTTTTCAGTAAGAACTTGAATGTTTTGATGTAGCTGCAAAGCATTTTAATGGCAAGCTAGACATAGCCAAGATGAAACTTCTAGTTCTGCAGAGATATTATTATTTTCCTTTTCTTTCTTTTGTAATTGAGGTTTCACTCAAGTTTCCCGACTCCGTGTCTAGTAACATTCTCAGAGCTAAAGAGCAACTGAAAGGTAAACCTAGCTGTTACTTGTCAAGTCTACACATAGGTCTTAGATTTTTTTTAGTTTTTGGTGTTTTGTTACTGGATCATCTTTACCATGACTTCAGCAATAGTTTCTTTGAAACCTTTCCTTAAATCTACTAAATGTTCCTCAAATCTGAGCCACTTTGAACTCAATATTTCTGAATTATTGAACTCACATTTTTTGATGACACTTTCGTTGGTAGGAAATTTCAGATCAGTTGAGTAGGAACTTCTTCTTCTTCTTCTTCTTCTTCTTCT
>NW_010194671.1:0-462 GCF_000695765.1 Mesitornis unicolor
ATTCAGTATTTTTTGAACTATCTGGCACATCATGGCAACCATTTCCATCATAGTGTGGCATGATAAATTTGTCTCACTGGTTTCACAGTTATGTATCTGAATAAAATAGCCAGATCTTTACATATTTTACCCTAACAGGTTCTACTGTTTCCAAAGTTCTCTGGGGAGTATTGAACACTGAATTGAATCAGGCTAGTGGCTTAAGGAAAAGATTTTTTCAGAAGGATCAATATGAATTATCGAATTAACATAGAATCATTTCTTTGGAAAAGATGTTTAAGACCCATCAACTCCAACCATAGCCTGTCTGCTACTAAACCATGTATCTAAGCACCTCATTTACCCATCTTTTATATAGCTAAGGGTTAGATTCTTCAGAATTAGGTTCCTTGCAGTCTAGTCACCTCTTCACATAGCTAAATAGGAATTGTTTGGTACTGAACACTTGTTGGGGAAAAAAAA
>NW_010194672.1:0-40498 GCF_000695765.1 Mesitornis unicolor
TATATATTATAATTTATTTCATGAGGTCATGAACAAGCTTTAAACTTTACAGTTGACCCAAGCTTCTCCCTGTTAGCACCGCGTTATTTTCCCTTCCCCCGAGATGCAAATCTCACAGCAATCCCCAGAGTCAAGTGCAGCTATGGGGAGCTGGACAGTTGGTATGGCCAAGCTGGTTTGTATGATCCAAACTGCAAGAGCTGCATTGAACAGTGATAACAGCGAAGAAGAGAGGATATGGCCCCTTAGCACCGGCTCTTTGGTGTTTTCATACTGCAGAATGGAAAAGGACAGGCTCAGACAGAAATCATGTGGAAAATAGGACCAGCTCAGGCGCATAGAGAGTCCTTGTCCTCACTCATTTATCTGTGAATCATTTGCAACTGAACCCTGCCTGGACCCCATGTCTGTTCATGGCCCAGGTGGGCTCTTATATCTACGTTGGTTCTGGAGTGTCTCTGCACTCCTGACACCAGGGACAAGTCCTTTTCCGGGAGTATTTTGTTCCCTCTTAAGTTTTCCTGAGATTTGCAGTTAGGCAGGTTTCCTTGCATAGCAGCTCAGATTGATCAGGAAAGAACTGACTGAAAAATTAAAACCTACCTTTGTGAAAAATGTCTTTGCTACCAAATTGCCTTGCTTTCCTATTAAGAAAATAATGAGAATTTCAATTGTTTATTCCTTTTATTTTTTTGCCTCTCGGAAAGTATTGTCAACAATATTATTGAAACTCTTCAATTACCAGGAGTATGGCTTAAGGGAAGTGAAAATTAGTCAATAGTTTTATAATGTTTTTAATGCATTTTTAATTGAAAAGCACATTATTGGGGAAAATGGATAACAATGGTTGCTTGCTTTAATGAAAAAAAGCTTTAACAGGCATTCTGCAACAGATAATTTTTTTGAAGTTAATCATAGTGACACTCGTTCTGGCAGGTTGGGCCACTGGCGGGTGCCTGGCTGTGCTGGCAGGAACAGGATCCCAGGTGTCCATCCATGCAGGTCACAAGACACTATTTCCAAAATGTTAAAAGAACTTTATTGGATGAGTGGCCGGTTTCTGATCCACCATGAAGTTCCCAACCATCTCATTTGTCTCCTTTTGCTGTTATTTCATTATTACTATTTTATTGCAAAAGCAACCAGGAGGGAGCTGGGTCTAGCATCACACAACTTACCCTACAAGCAGAACGAGGAATTGAATGCGGGAACCTGCCTATAAGCTAGGAATCTTTTATAGTGAGCAGAGATCTGGTCAGTGGAGTTTGGGGAAGATTAATCTCATCCTAATGCAGATGTCTGATCGATTATTTAAATTGGAGACACTCAAAACGGAAACAGAGAAGGCCCTGAGCAACCTGAAGTTGGCAGTATTTCGAGCAGGGGTTGGACAAGCTGACTTCCCTTCCAACCTGGACTTTTTCATTTTTCTATGAACTGCACCAAGAGTTTTGCTGAGTAAGGCTCTCTTAATTACAGCGGGAATGTGGACCACAAGGCTTAGAGGATGGCTCCTTAATTTACCTGATGGGTATGTCAACTGTGTGATTTGAGGAGAAACTAGATGGATATGAGTGTATAATCTCACACCATCCTTGTCTCCTGCTGTGTTTCCACAGGTGTCACCACTGTTCTCACCATGACCACACTAAGCATCAGCGCAAGAAACTCGTTACCTAAAGTGGCGTACGCGACGGCCATGGACTGGTTCATAGCCGTCTGTTATGCCTTTGTGTTTTCTGCGCTGATCGAATTTGCCACCGTCAACTACTTCACCAAGCGCAGCTGGGCTTGGGATGGCAAGAAGGTGCTGGAGGCCCAAGAGATGAAGGTCAGTGTTGTGGCCAAGACTGGGGAGGAGGGGATGGTGAAGAAACGCTGCACGAGAAAGCTGCTCTGGGGCCAGGAGTGGGTAACATGCAGCCCCGAAGTACTTCAGGAGGCTGGATGCTACTTACTGGGGTCCCCAGCTCAGGTCTCGACTGGAGCGGTTCTTGGTGGTCGAGGGAGGAAGGGCTTGGAGGGCTAGGTCTTGCTGTGCTTAGCTGGAGAAAAGCACGCAGGCATGACTGCTCGCTTTTCCCTCTGTCCTCCCGCATGGCCATTTGCTGGTGGAAACATGAATGCATGCATGTTTTGGTCCTGCCCCACTGGTGGCCTCCTCTCTGCAACCTGTAAATGCCCCACTCCATGTTGCTAGCATGCCACATAAACCCAAAAATGCCATGGGATTCCAGCCTCACTAATGGAGATGGTCCCGCTCCACTGTGTCCGTTGCAGCTGGTGTCCCTGACTCTAAGTCTCCCCTCACATTGGCAAGCATGGTGCAGTGATGGGGAGGTCTAATGCTTATGGTGTTGCCCACAGCTGTCAGCAGCTGCTGCTTTGTAAGCCCAGGCCAAGTGGGTGGGTGGGAAGCAAGCAATCAGAAACAGCAATTGGCAGTTAATTAGTGCCTGGCATCACCCACATTTTCCATTCTCGCTTGGGATCAGCCTCTGGCAGCTTCCTTCCTGACAGCCATTGCTACCCCTGCTCATGTCCCCTCCCTTCTACCTGATTTAATCTTGGCTACGCAGAGAATTTGCTTACTGTAGCATGCCACTCCTTGTTTATATTTATTGAATCAATTTGAAAATCAGCTTTGTCCTTGCTCTTGGTTCTGGAGCCTTTGTATTTTTTCTCCTTTGCATTTTAATATGTTGTTTCAAATTGTTGTGGGGCTGTATGCAAATACCTGGCAGAACTGCAGTAACTTCTGGGAAGACAACAGCCCGTCATCTCTCTGGTGTGGAAGTCAAAGCAGAAGAACAGAGGCCTTATGGAGATCCACAGCACTGGGTTTTGAATGCCTCTCCCTTGTGTTTCTTGGGCTTTATCTGTTTGTTTTTGCAGCTGTGGTGTGAGCAACAGTGTTATGGCTCCAGAGGAGGCTAGTTGATGGTTTCCCACTTCCATCATGAACAATAATGTTAAACTGGCCTCTAAAGATAAGCCTTTATCGGCTCATTGGCATAAGCAAAGGATCAGAACAGGTCCTCAATACAGCCGTGTCCCTTTCAGGGATGGGCAAATCAGCACAAAGTCAGGATTCACACAGCCTTGGGCAATTATGTGAACTGGGCACAGCAGGAAAAGCAGCAAAAGCTGAAAAGCTTCAGTTTGTCACAGAAGAAGCAAGTTCCTTCATTTATTCATTGACCCATCACTGCAAGGCTAACAGTGCTGAAACAACAGGGTAAGGGCACTCAGTGTTTGCGCACCTGGTAATCAAACATGAAAACAAAGCAAGACCAGGAACGTTTCAGAGGGAGTGCTCTTTGTGAATCTGCTGCAATGGGTATCAGGCTGGAGAATCAGGAAGGACTCCAGATTTGTGGATGCTTTTTCAAGTCTTGATCTTCACCTAAGAAGGCTAACCCACTCCCTGTCTCTGCAGCTCAGAGAGCTCCTGAAGGATGGTGAACTTTCAGGGAGCATGGGAATACGATGTGTCACTGTATTTGCTTTTCATCTTTATTCCATTGAATATTTCTAAGCAGTGAATTTACTACACAATGAAGGTGCCTCATTGGCTCAGTTTCAGCCTTTAATTAGCTCTTCTTGAAACAATTGACAAACCAGGTGGTTGAAGCCACAAAAGAAAGAGGAGGCAGTAGAATAACTATTGGCATTTTAAGTGTTTGTACCAGGAGTAAAACTAGCAGTGACAAGCTCAGGTTGAGCCCTGGTCTCCGGAGAGCCTTTCCTCCAGCCAAAAAGAATGCTCTTTACTGATGTGATGGCAAGGATCCTCACTCCAGGTTTGATTGTTTCCTTGCATGAACATGAAAAAAAAATCAATAAGCATCAGCCCTTCCCTTACCTTAATGTAGGCAGCATCAATGCTTCTCATCCCATTTGAAAGAAATCTCTACCTTGCAAAAGCTGCTGGTTGCTGACAGCGTGTTCACTCTGTCAGGGCTGGTTCCTTTCTTTCGTTCTCTCTCACCTTCAGCCAACCCATTGGGTTAGATGGGAACAGAGCATTTTTTCAGGTAGGATCTAATGTGATGGGCTGATCTTGGTGCATTGCTGATCTCTGTATCATAACTGATCATGATGATGCTCTGTCTATACCCACGGTTGGGTTCTGGTTCTAGCTCAGAGCTACTCTGCATGGTCTCTGCAGTTCTCTGCAGATATCACCACAGATGTCACCGAAAACTCCCCATAGCGCACACTCTAGTAAGATTTGACTGATGCTTCTTGGACCCAAAGATTTTCCAAGCCTTTCCTGTCTGCCACCAGTAATCACTAACTGTGGATGAAAGATTTCCTCTCTTTTTGTGTGGCAGAGTGGCTGCAACCAACCTAGAGGTGCAGATCCAATTGGAGAGATGTGTCTGGATTTAATGTGGAAAACTTGTTAGTAAAGATGATTTTTAAGAAAACATCATCAGGAGGAAGGTGGGAGATGGCAGTAGTTGGGGAGGAGTGAGAGGCCAAAGAGATTGAAAGATGAGTGGTTTCAGTAGCCAGCAAAGCTCTCTATCTGCAGCATCCTCAAAATACCTTGTGAAAAGGATCCATTTCAGCACAGAAGGGCTGTGTCTGAAGAGAGTGAGATCTACTGCATCCCATCCATCCCAATCATAGGAATGGCCACCTGTGGAGCCAACAAGGTCACATCCTGAGCAGCTGTTACACTGAGAATCCAGAGAGATGTCTATGAATGGTGACTTTGCCACTGGGAAACTCATGAAGTCTGCAAGGATGACATTAACCAGAGAGTTCCCTGCAAAAAAAGTGTTGTCTGTTCCTCAGAATGAAAGATACTTTTGATCTTTGGAAGATGCTTACTTAAATCTACTTCCTCCTACAGATGTATATGCATAAAGTCTGTTTTAGCTCTGTATCTGTGCTTGTATGACATTGCCCTGAAATCCTGGGTGGCAAGAAGCAAAAAAACCAATACAAGTCTGCAGTCAGACTCATGAGAACAAAGAACAACACACTTTGGATGGAGGAAGTCCTGGATCTTTATTCTTCTCACTCTTAAGACAATAATCATAGAATCATAGAATGATTTGGGTTGGAAGGGACATTAAAGACCATCTAGTTCCACCCCCCTGCCATAGGCAGGGACACCTTCCATTAGACCAGGATCCTAAAAGCCTCATTTGGCAAATCTGAAGCTTTCAACTTGATCCAGGTCACTTGGGAATCATACTTCTTTCTCCGTCGTTTCTTTCCATTTGTGACATCTTTGTTTCAATCCCCTGTTTGCCAACTAGAACCAACCTTGACAGGCCACCATTTTCAACCAGTTTGAAGTCTTAGACATTCATGGGGTGCTTCAGACCCATCGTTTTTTTTCTGCCTCACTATGGTAAATATTTTTTTTCCTGAGACTTTCACTTGCTGACTGTGCTCTGCAGCCCATGTATCCTTTGTCCTGCTGCACTTGCAATCACCTGTAGTGCTCCATAGCACTGCAAGGAATTTATGTCCTCAGCATCTTCACTAGAGTCCCTGTATCATTCTTTGACAGCATTTCACCCTCTTCAAACACTATCTATGTGGCCTGTTGGGCTGATTATTGACGCTATACAACCTCTGAGTCTTTGTCTGGTGATCCAGGGAGCATAAAATTATTGGGCTCAGTCCCTCATAATCTGAATGAAGAGACAGGAGGGATGAGTCATGCTGGTTACTCCAGCAGCTGACAGTAACCTGGCGTTGATGCAGCCTGCTTGTTAATGCAGGATTGCATCGTTTGGAGCCTTTGGGTCTGCTCAGGGCTCAGGCGTCTCGGTGTAAAACACGTTGCTGCTGTTCTCTGGTGGGATCAAGTCTCTGGCACGCTGCAGAGGGGAACTTTGGCTGGCATGAAGGCAGAGTGGCATGTTGGCTACAACAGCAACTGCAGTTACTGGGCTTTGAGTTATAGGATACAAATATGTCAGAGACTAGAGCTGCTTGGAGGTCTTTAAAGTGAGTTTCCTCTAGAATGGCAAGAGGCAGAAACCTTGCATTTCTCAAGTATTGCAGATACTAGTGATGGTGACCTTCACAGTGGCCTGTCTGAGGGACAGTGCTTCCAACCCAAATTTCTACCCAAGGAGAAGGTGCAGAGAACTAAATCTCCAGCAGATCATAGGCAGAACCAGTATTTCCCATAATTTAGAGGTTCAGCTGTTAGCTCCTCAACAGAAAGGCCTGAAGACAGGAATTTTTAGCAAAAATGCTATTATTTTCCATTATGTGTGTTGTGGAAGAACCCATCGGACTGCAGTATCCAGGGAACATACATATCTCTAGACCAGCTTTCACAGCTTTTCCCTCAGGAGAGCAGCGCAGGGACAGCTTTGTGAAGTGATTCAATCTCCCTGTGTCCAAACTGGGCCATAAATGCAGGAACTGCTTTGCAACATAGACATTTTAGACGAGTTTTCAAAGCAAATGTGGGGTTTCCTCCTGTTTTTGCACTCTTTCCTTCTGTTTCAGTGGGACATGGGATAAAGGTACAAGGGAAAGGATAGGGCTACTTTGCAGCTGACAGCAATAAGCACATTTTGATTGTCAAAATCTTACCTGAAACATTTATTTATAAAGCACAGCCCAGTAAACTGTAGGCCTGAACCATTTCTTCTGACATCTGAGGAGCAGACCACATCCAGAGTACACATGTGTGCTGTGGTGTAGACACTCACAGCATTCGTATTTGCCTAATATCCCTCTGTTTCAGCCTCCTATTTTCAAATGCCTTTGGCCTGGCAAGACAGATCCATTTTCCAAGCTCTAGGGCAGAAAAGCCAGCCAGGTTGAAAGTGTCACGTCACTTGTATTCATCTTATTCCTGTAACAAATAAC
The DNA here is from genome assembly GCF_000695765.1 of Mesitornis unicolor. NCBI lineage: Eukaryota > Metazoa > Chordata > Aves > Mesitornithiformes > Mesitornithidae > Mesitornis > Mesitornis unicolor. The sequence continues at coordinate 6,856 of NW_010194672.1, forward strand.
GCGGCTGATTAATACTAAAATAATCACAGTGCTCTTCAAATTGCATTCTGCGAACAACAATCTGGTTTTCATTTCGTTGGTGTTTATTAATTATTTTATTACCGCCTGTTGCTGTGTTAATAAGTAATCATACTTAAGCATATGTAAGTATTTCAGAAACATCTTTAGTTCTTTATTTGCTTCTTGTCACCATTTCAGAGGGAAAAGTTCACCTCCTGTGTAGGGGGTACAAGTTAACATGGCTCTAATGATTGCAGAAATCCGTCTCTCAGTTAATCGCTAAAGATCATAATGCTGTCTCCCATAAAATACTATGAATATGGTCTGATCAGTGGTTTAATCTGATCTGGAGTCTGAAGACATTTAGACCTCCTTCTAACAGTAAGTTAATTTCTGTAGTTGCTGGCGTTGTTAGAAGGCTAGAGGCCTGGATGTGTTGTTATTGGAGAGGGGTTTAAAGATGGCACAGAAGTTTGGTTTTAGTGTCTCTCTGAAAATCACTGTGGAAAATTCATTTCCTAAGGTAACCAGAAATGTCCATGGTGATTGTGGACACGTTTAAAATGGAAGTACAGCATGACAGCTAAAGCTCTTGGAGTATCTCTGCAGAGCAGACTAGGTGATTCTGGCCTTTCCAGCTCCCAGTGCTGCCCAGTGATGCTGCTTGCTACCAATTCCCAGGGTGGGGAGTTGATCAAGTCCTGCTGGAACCACTCTATCCTTCTTCTAACGGTCACTTTGTATATGATTCCCTCACATATACATGTAAGGCCATGCCAGGCACCCCTGGGAAATGCCTGGATGAGCCTTACCCTGTGTTTCAGTTGCTTTCGAATAGCAAATGAGATGTGAAGTTACATTTTATTCCATGTTTCTATATTAGGTTCCCACCATGAGTCACTGCTGTGTCTAATACTGCCTCTTGGTGTAACTACAGTGGACACCACATGGAGTACGTAGGTGCTGGGGCATGTAGGGTGCTTGATGTCTGCGTATGAATATATTTCATTCAATGGGCTTCTCCTGCTAGATGATATGGTCTATGGTGAAGCTTGTCTCAAGTCCCTGACAGCAACAGGAAGATCCCCAGAGTGAGGGCAACACCTATCGTGACTTCCTAGCTCCATCTTCCTGTCCTCTTAGCTTCATTAACATCTAAACTGTCTTCAGCATCTTCCATCGTCCTTCAGTACATCACATCTGACACATCAGTGCCTCTTTTACCTCTCACTTATCTCCCTTGATTTGCAGATAGGAAGGCAAGATGAGAGGCTTTCCTCTGCCCTATCGTGCTGTGTTGACCAATCCTGAAATGCCAGGCTAGTGTAAATGCCTTCCATCTGTTCTGTATCTTGCCTGGAGAGGACATGAGGGGCTCTAAAAGGTCTCTCAGTCATTTTGGACATCATTATGTTAAATTGTGAGGTATTCCTGTGAGGTATTCAGTGCACTGAGGCAGTGTATGACATGACCTTGTAATATGGTGCAAAAACATCATCATGCTGTCATCCACATTCTGAAAGCCACTGACTTTCTGCTATTAAAAAAAATAGAACTATAATATATAATCCTCAGTGATGTCTCCTCCTCTCACCTGGCCCAGGATCAGGCCAGCAAATCAGAAAACCAAGCTTTTCCCCCAGGATGACCACATGAAATATTCTTTTCTAAAGGCAACATGCCTGCATCATCTCTCTGTTGCTGAACCTCACATGCAACAGATAACACTGCCCACTTGAGAGAGAAAGCCAGGAGTCTGTATAGTTTGAGCCTAAGTTCACTTATACTGACCTGCCAATATGCAACATAGATCCAGCAGCACTCGGCTGATCAAGAATTCACCCGTCTGGGGCAGCTACTGGTTAAGTGCAGCTGCACGCACCTCTTTATACCACTGCTCTGATCTGAGGGGCTGCAAGGAGGCAACAAACCCAGCTACAAACCCTCAAGGAGCCTAAAAATCCACAACTAAAGCCACTGAATGTGGCTTCAGTTATCTGAGTCACAGCCAGGACCAAGCTGCCAGGCCAGGACCTCTTTGTGCTACGTGCTGCATGCCAGGCTTATACAAAGTAGTTGGTCCACCCTAGTCCAGCACGTCCTTGTGCTCCAGCAGCCCTCAAGTGGCAGATGTCACGGTTTCTGGCCATCTTCTCACCACACCTTCCATCCCTTCCACAATGCCGCCTTCTTGGTCTCTTGCTCCTTGCACCCTTTTTCACCTTCTCACCTGGACAAGCAGGTAAACTCAGAGGACAAAATGTTCTCCATGCAATTCCACAGTCACTTCATCTCTGTTATGTTTTTTTTTCTTCCACCTTCCCTAGAAAAAAGAGCCAGTGGCACTAGCAAAGAAAACCAACAACACCTACAACATTGTTGGCACCACATATGCCCTCAACATTGCCAAGGACCCCGGCCTGCCCACCATCTCCAAGAGTGCTGCTGCCGCCGCTACTGCCACCAACATACCCCACAAGATGCCCCGCCTAGAGGAGAAGCTCCCAGAGAGTAAGAAGACATACAACAGCGTCAGCAAGGTAGACAAGATGTCTCGCATCGTCTTTCCAGTCCTCTTTGCCATTTTCAACTTAGTCTACTGGGCCACATACGTAAACCGGGAGTCAGCTATCAAGGGAATGATCCCCAAACAATAAAACCAGTCACACAATCCTTCCATCAGTGAACACCATCCAGGCAGGAATTCTCCAGGGCTTTCTTATTTCCCGTTTTGTTTAATTATTATTGTTCGTTTGATATTATTAATTATTATTATTACTATTAGATTGTTCTTTTATAATGCAAACAAAACTGTGATTTTATTTTATTCCTGTGTACTTTAGTTTTGTTTTACTTTGATGACGAAAGGGGGAAAAAAAAAAAAGATCGTAACAAGTTGTGCCTCTAACATCTTGAGTCTGATGTCCCCCATCTGTCCAAGTCACCCTGTGCCTCCATCTCTCCTCCTCCACCTCCTGCTGTTACCACGGTCTGCATGCCGCTACCATTGCACACTCTGCTCTGCCGGGGGCTTCTGCTGCGGTCCAGCCCCTCCTCCTCTTCTGTGATGGGCTCCCTTAGCATGGTGGATGCTCCTGGTGATCTGGACGTAAGGATGTGGAGACCTCTGGAGTCAGTCAGCCAGCCCAGGCTGCTCCTCAGTGCTTGGCACTTGGTGCCAGGTGGTCCTCCCCAGGCTGTGGATGCAGGTGGGTTGGTCCATTGTGCCCAATGGCTGCTGGGTGTCAACCCATCACTGCTGTTGTCAGTGAGGCCATTGCAGGAGTAGAACAGGGTGGCAGCATCTTGTAGGTATCTACAGGGCTTCTTCCTCTCTCTCTTCACCAAGCCCAGCTGCTGGTTTCCTTCATGTCTCTCCACAAACAAGAACAGGTGAGAAGGGTCTTGTCTGTCTGCCATCCTGCTCCACTGGAGCAGTTCATGTTAGAGGGTGGGGTGGTTCCTATCAGAGAAATAATTTTTCTCAGGCACAGCCAGGAAACTTCACAATGCCTTGAAGGAGATGGTAGCTGTGAGGCCACATGCATTCAGCATCAGGACTGGAAGCCATAGAGTTTGTGTTCAGATGGGTTGTTTATCACTTTCTCTTGGCCTCATCCACCTATCTTTCCTCTCTGTCTCTGCCCCTTCTTCCAGCTCCCTGTTCATCTTCCTTTGGCTATTCAGCAGCCCTCAGTAGTATCTCACTGGTGGATTTAGGCAGAGAAGCCCCTGCCTCTCAGGTAAGCCACACTGCTGGAAAGGAGCACCACCCAGGGAAGTCCAGCTCATGGCACACTCCTGCTTCAGTGCACCAGAGCAGCAGTGATGATGGTTCAGGCCAGCTTAGGTGCAGGCTGTTTCCTGTGGGACACAGCAGGGGCCACCCTGACGCCTGTGAGGGTGAGCCAAGGGACAGCTGGTCCCCAAGTACCTCCCTGCCCCTGGTGGACAGATGCAGCTGAGCATCCTCAGCACCACGGGGAAGCAGCAGAAGGGGCTTTTTCAAACAGCAGGGTGGTACGGCTGTCCTGAAGAGCCATGTGAGCCAGGTGCCATCCCACAAAGCCATTGAGATAAGACCCAACTCTAACACCTGCACACTCTTCAAGGAAAGCCCTCCAGTGTCTTGGAGAGAGGCTTTTTCTCCCTTCCTGGTAACAACAGTCAAGGGCCCAAACCAGTGGTTATCGCCTTCCCATCAGCAGCAGCAGATGGTAGCATCCAAGCCTTCTGTCCCCCCTCCTTGGTGCCTGGACCCATGGACACAATGTCCTGCTACAAGGAAGGCCACCTTGTGCCTGGTGAGTTCTCATCCCCAGCCCATGGGCAGCACTGATCCTGCCAGCATCCGTTCTCCAGTGGGATGCACCCCCTTTTTCCTAGGCCTCCCTTTGTCCCTGCGACTGTCCCCCTGAGCTGCCCTTAGTACATTTTGGGTGCATGCAACCAGGCCAAGGCAGCAGCACCCCCAAGGTGATATCTTCAGTATTGCTTTGAGCCACTGTGTCAAGCTCCGTTTCCCCTGCCCATGCAGGAGCAGGGCTGAGTGCAAGGCACAGGATTTGCCCCACCTGGAATATCCATGGGGATGGGCAGGATGGAGTGGGGAAGGCCAGGGCACTTTGTCCTGCAGCATGGGTGACATTTGTGCATGTCCTGCCCGTCCCTTACCAATCTTGCTAGCTCAGCAGCGGTGCAGTCGCTCCCCCTGCCTACAGCCGCGGTGAGGAGAGTAGCTCGGAGACATTTAGCTCAGCCCCCAGCAAGTTCAGTCCAGGAGCACATCCACACCAGCAGGCAGCATCAGTCGAGGGGGTGGCAACCCTTGCCAAGCTGATGCTAAGGAAACCAGCTCTCTCCATTTCCTCCCCCCCCATCATTTGCACCCCAAACAGCCCATGACATTTCTACAGTGCCTTTCATCCCTGAGGGCTCCCTGTTGGGTGGCAAGGGGCACCCAGCATCAAGTTGGACGAACAGAGGGAGGGTGCACCATCCCTTGTCCTTCTGCCAGGCAGAGGGGACATTTCAGCTGGTTTTGCACCTAGGGCACGTGGTTCCTCCAGGCACTGGCCTGCTGCTGCTGCTGCAGCCACCCCGCTCCGACAGCCCAGCTGCCTCCATACTGCCCCATCGCAGTACCCCTCACCACTGACGCCATCCCACCATCCCCTCCAGCAGCGAGTGCCATTGCTGCCACCCTTCTGCTCCCAGGGCTTTCCAGTGGGAAGTGCGACACTAACCAGCCATGAGGCTGTTTGTTTTGGAAACTACTTGGATGTCATTTTCTTAAATAAGCTAGATGAAGTGTATCTCATAAAACATTCATGTCACTATAATACTCAGGCCTAAGTGAATGGAATAGAAATCCTATAAAAATCAAAACAAACACAATAAAATGGTAACAAAGAGTATATTGTGTTTACTAATGGAATTACATCAAAGGCAAGTTTAAATACAGGATCCAGTGGCTTAGCTAACTTGAGCTGGTCCTGGCGCAGAGGTGCCCTCTTCTGCTAGCCTGGGCATTCCCCAAAATCCCCTCTACCCTGAGGGCCACGTCCTATCACACGTCACCTTTCTACCTCTTCCTGTGTCTGTCGGTGCCTGCTTCATAAAGCTCTCTGTAACTTGTCAGGTCTTACCTGCAGCTTCTCAGCAGCCCAAGCCCCCACAGGCTCTGCCTTTGCTGCCTGCCTGGGGCCACATAGGCTCAATGTGCCGGGGCTGGACCTCTCTGCAGTGCTGGGTACAGCATTGGGGCAGCATCTGAGCCCCTTCCCTTCCCGTGGGTGATCCCATCTGTCTCGCTGAACCATCAGGGTGAATCTTCTGCCAGTCTCTTCCTCCAGTCCTGCCCTCTCTGCGACGTCAAGACTCTTGTCCCTCCCCGGGACACAGTCCACCGAGCTGGCTTGCTGGTGACACCCGTCTGCTGGCTCCTCTTTGCTCTTCCCGGCTCCAAAAACTTTGCTTTCTGCCTGATAAAAGGCTGCCTTTCTGGATCTGTGTTAGCACGCCTTGAAAGCCAAGTCTATTCTCACCAAAGCCTGGCACTGGCTCTGGGTCTTTTTGCCAGCTGGAAGCAGAAATACCAGCATCCTTTGGTTAAAGACAACAAACCAAACAGGATTTGTAGTTTGGCATCCAAGCAGGGAAGCATTTCGGGAAGATAGTTATAAATAAGTGGTTTAACATCTCCTGCCAGCAGACATCACAGAGAAGATAATGTTCTTTTTTAAAAAAAAAAAAAATCTGACAGCAGCTCAAATTGGGACGTTTCCTTTCCAGCTGATGAAAGGCTGCTGATGGGGGCGTCTTCTAAGGGCATGCCAGGCCAGAGCTAACCTAGCATCAGTTACTGGGGTTTACTGGTTGCTGTGATGATATCTAAGGGCTCCATTTTTATAATTGATTCTACATAGGAATAGATCTGTACTTGGCCATTGACAGTCTAATCCACAGTTGTGCACAAGGTGGGCACTTCATTTTGCTGTGACCCTCAAGACTCTAATATTTTTCTTTTCTGGCAAGGCCCAAAGCCTCCCTGACTTGATGAGAGTTTTCCAGGCAGGGATTAGAAGTCTTTAAGGGTGATAAAAAATTATCTGTTCAGTCCGTGCTCCTGTTTTGTCGCTTGTACCACCTGGGACATACACAGTGCAGTCCAAGCCTGCAGTTACGTTCCTCCTGAAAATGTCAGAGGGAAATTTTGGCGCTGGCAGCTTGCTTTTTGCCCTCCTCTGAAGCAGCACATGTGCAAAAGCATTGCAGTTTTCAGGAGCTCCATGCCCCGGGGAGGCGAGGGATGGTTCAGCTGAGGTCCTCCAAGTGGGCAGGAAAGGCAGCACGTGGTGGCTGCCAGCGCTGTGTTAGCGCTGTGACATTTCTGTGGGGTGATGTGAGAGGGATGGGAGAGAAGTGGTCCCTCAGTACCACCCATTCTTCTAAAGGGCTGATGGAGTTACCCCCATTCAACGTCTCAAAAGCTTCTTGAACATCACCAAGCAGGACTGTGACACTCAAGACAGAGCTTCCTGGTTCTCCTTGCATGGAGCTCAGCATAAGCAAAGCTGGCTTCCCCACTCCCTAGGCTTTACAGGCAAGGGTTGTGGCCATCACAGCTCACCCCTGTCCTGATCCCCACCAGCTTGATGGCACTGTTCATTCGCTGTAGGGCATCCCCTGTGCAAGCCCTCTTCCCCAAATCGTATGCCCCTCTGGGGCCACACTTCAACCCACCCAATCAAACATCCATGTGGATTTTGTAGACTGGAGAGAAAAAACATTTCCTTGACTCCTTGGTGGATATTGGGGGTGGGGAGGGCTCAGCCAGGGTGAGGGGCACATTCATGAAAACATAAATCCTCTATTAATGTCAAAGTAGGAAGAAAAAAGTCCAAACAATTCACCAATCCTCCCTCCATATCAAGCTAAACTACTCCTGAAGGCATTTTTGGCAGGAGGCCACAGCACAGATTAAATTGATGGCTTCCAGGTATAAGTATTTACTGTTTGACCTTGTTATTGTTCAGTCAGCCAAAGGTTTTTACATATATATATATATATATGCATGTGTGTGTGTATATTTATGCTTACAAACTCTTTATATCTAAAAGTCAAACTTCTCTCCATTTGAAAGATAAAATGGCCACTTTCAATTATTTAACTTCCCTCTCATTCTCTCTGCTAAATCTTCTGGAAGGGACTTGCATCCCCCTCTGCTGGTTCTCAGATGGCTTTGGGAGGCATTGGGAACAAGGGAGAAGTCTCTCTCCACGCTGGGGTCTCAGTGCAGGTTTGCTGCCTGGACCAAGGTCACTGCTGGCAGCGTTGCCCAGCACCTTTCAGGAGAACTTAGTCCCAGATGTCCCACATTCTCCAACACAGCCCCTCATCCTGTCCTGGACACCAGGATGTTCCCAGGAAGGCAGCACTGCTTTTCAACAGCTGAATGCCATAAGCAATTACTCCTCAGCCCATAGCAGAACTTAGGAATGTTTAGCTGAGCATTGCAATGGGGTTTGGGGTCTCCACCCTCAACCTGCTCCAGAAGGGAGCACAAAAACTTACGGGATCCATTCCAGCTGTCCTTGGCAAAAGAACACTGCAGGTAGGGGCTGCACTTCAACTTGGGCTCTTCTGCAAAGCAAAGAGAAGCACTGGCACTTGGCCACTGCTTGCTGCTCATCCAGGTGGGATGTGCTGATACATGAATACGTGCTGGTTGTGGGAGGGGTCAGCCAAAGCATAGGCCTTTGCTGCCACTGTGTCCTGGACCCACACCTGATCTCACCTCAGCACAAGCAGGACCAAAGGCTGGGCAGCCTATGGGCAGCGGGGCCATGGTAAGTAAGTGATGAGCAGCCCATAGCAATGGTACCCACCATCAACTCCCTTAATGTCACCCCTTCATCTCCCCCTGTCTTAGGAGAAACTTTTAGGCAGTGATCCTTGTAGTTCCTTGTAGCTCCTCTATTCCCTCCTCTGCTGCTGGAGAATGGCTCTCACAGTCAGCAGCGATCGCCTCCTGTGCCTTGTGGTGTCCCAGCCATGAGAATGAAGGATGTCACCACCCATAAGTAAACAAAACCAATTCTCTTTCTGGGTCTTTGCCTGCCTCCCACCACGGGCATCTGTGCTGGTTTAAAGAGCAGAGAGCTTTAGGCTTGGGTTAGTCTTAATGTTTGACCTGTCCTCCTTCACCACAAGTGGGATTATGCTGGTTTTTTGCTCACGAAGCTCTAGGACAAAAATACAATGTTCTGGCTACTCTTTCCTATTTCCTATTGTCCCAGTCCCCACCATGTGCAAATCTTTTCTGTACATAGCTTTAATGATCCCATCTGCCTAGAGAGGGAAGCCTGGTACCAGGTTTGCTACATGAGCCAGGATGCTCCCACAGTCTTTGAAGGTTCTTGGCTCTTTGCTGCTGCTTGAAGGTCCTGTCAACTTGATTCATGTGACACTGCTAGCAGCACACCGTTTCCCCTGAGGTGTCTGTCGATCTCTCCAGTCTTTTTGCAGGGCACCCATGAAACATAATGGCAATCACACATTGAACAATGTGATTTTTTGCGACCATAAGAAAAGGTAGGGGCACGGTTGGGAACCCAAAGTCATCGCCACATTGCCTTTGCTAGGCTCTATCTAGAGTTGAAGGGCTCTTCTCAGGCACCCATCAAACATAATGGCAATCACACATTGAACAATGCGATTTTTTTGCAACCACAAAAAAAGGTAGGGGCAGGGTTGGGAACCCAAAGTCATCGCCACATTGCCTTTGCTAGGCTCTATCTAGAGTTGAAGGGCTCTTCTCAGTTGTCACGAGGGAGTTTCTCAGCCCACTAAATCTAGTCAGGTGGCCACAAATATCCCTTCATGAAGTCGATTTTCACTGTTGACTGGCTTGGGGATAGCCACAGGCGAACGTCCTATCTGCAGATGAGGGCACCTGCTGCTCCTTTAGCTGCAGCCCTGGTGCCAAGGGTAGGAAAAGTTGCATTAGCATCGCACTAGGGCAGCCCATCACAGGAAAGAGCACACCACTACAAACCACCAGACAGTACGTTCATTTTCACTGCCTCAGGTTCAGTCTGTGTCCTGGTACGTCTTTTGCTTTGTTTTCCATCTTGTGAGACTCTCTTTACTCCACTATGAGAAAGAATCTAGCCGGCAGCAGTTTAATGCATGACAATCCTGTTGTTACAGCTGTAAATAACTAACAACTAGAAAAAAAATGCATTTTTTTACATTTTTGTGTTGATTTTATTTTCTCTATTGACTAGCTGGTAGCCACTTTCTTAAGGGATTTCTCACGGAAACTGTGACCTTTCTTCTCTCTGTTTCTTTCTCTTTCTGAGATTTGTGTTTCAAATGCTTTTTGGTGCAATCCTCAATGCCTGTTTGTATATTTGAATCATATTTTTCAACCTTTGCTGGAAAAAAAAAACCACCCAAAACCAAAAACAAAAAATTGCCCATTCTAATTGGCGGGATTTTAAGTCCTGCAGTTTTTTTCAGCTTTTAGCTTTTTCACTGAGTTAAAGCAACAGAAAAATGTCTCGAAAACTTACAGTGAAGTTCTGAAGAGAGATCAGAAAACATCAGAAAAAAGAACTACATGAATAAGATCATCAAGCTGAGTGGAGGAGGAGGACTCTTCTGACCACCTACTAACCTCCTGATCTAACACACAAAGCGGGACTAGACCTTGTCACTGAATTTAATCACTCCGCTTTCCCACTCTACCCACTCTCTCGAACTCCAATCAAAACAAATAAAAATTCATATTTTAAAAAAATCCATGTCATGTTTCTTTTTTCCCATGGTCTGTTTCTCAAAGCCAGATGATGTTGCCGTCCAAAGGGATGGGGAGCCCAGGGAGCTGAATCCTCTGGGATTCAGGCTACCTGCACACTTGGGGAGTTTGTCCCAGTGACGAGCAGACAAGCTACCCATGAACAAATAGATATTCCAGGGGAAGATAAAAGAGCTTGAAAATATCCCATGGTTCCTATCATGTCATGTTTAAATTGCTTTCCTTTCCAATGGCATGGGAGTGAACGGCACAAGGTATGTTCAAGGCAAGTTGGCTGGGGAATTTGGGAACCAGTTCAAAGATGGGATGGTGGTGGTGTGATGGGTGGACAAGAAGGAGACCCTGAGGTGTGTTCTTTCCCTGTTAGACTTTGCTTTTCCAGTACAGCTCCTCGGCATTTCTCTTTGTAGAACATGAATCAAGTTTTCTGCTGCTCTAGAGGCAACTAGAAGACGCCCTGTCCAAGACAGTGGTTTATCCAAGCCACGACAAACACTTCTCCAGCTGAATCATGCCTTAAAGAAACCCTGGTGGGGAGAAGGAGATGGAGGCTCTTAGCCCAAATGTCTTTGACCATGTGGTAAATTGAATGTGTGCCAGGGAAAGGTTATAGGCAGTTCAGCCCACCCTGCTATGACTTCCACCGTCACTTTGGTCCACCCGAACAGCTTCCAGGCATGACTTGGGATTTACCATGGTCCAGAGAGCTTTTCTGTGAGGAGTTCTGATTTTGGCTACCCTGGTTTTGCCATGCCACATCACTCGGACAGTGTAACATCTGTCCAGGTGACTGTGCAGTCTGCTGATAAGGAAGTTCAAGGTGTAGGGGCTTCATTTGGACATTTCACTGCATCTCCTTTGATGCACAGGAAGCTATATTTAGCAACTAATAGAAAGAAGGATTTTTCTCACTGTGTAGGAAGATCTGAAATAAATCTCTTCAAATGCAAAAGCAGAAGAAAAATCACCTGCAAGAAAGGGTGAAGTTCTTCGTATCACAAAAAGTTTGAAACATCCTATGTTCCCCTGTGATTTTGTTCTGCATTTTTGGCTACATTTTAGCTAAAAATATTGATGATTTACCCAAGTCCCACATATTCAATGAGGAATTTTTCCTCCCTCAATTACCGCTGGGAAATAGCAGGGGAAGCAAATAACTCCAGTGTCATCGTCAGTTCTTTTCCACGCCTGAAGAAGGAACGAAATGCCCTCCCCCTTCCCCGGATCCCCTGAGCACCATCTGGATGCTGCACCAGGGACTTGCTGGCGGGACAATATCTCTCAACATATTGCAACCTTGAACGAAAAAAAAGTTATGCATTTGAATTTGCTGCATTCAGCTGAATCCTCCTTCTTGTTCAGAGATTCGGATGACAGAAGAGGCTCGGGAGTGCCGGGGCTCACAGCTGCTGTGGCAGATGGATGGTTACCACGGGTCTTAGCGGCACAGGCTGCATACTTATGTCTTCCTGAGGAAGGAGCATAGATCATGACCTCGGCAAGAGCAGGCAAGGAAGGAGCCTATGGCTGTTTTAAACCATAAAAGCTAGAACCTGAAGTTTTCACCACTTTTCCCACCACCCCCCCCGATCCGAGTCCTTCCTCAATCAAAGCCGCACGGGGTTGGTCCCAGCCTGAAAAGATCTTCCTGACTCAGAAGACAAAAATAAACAGCCATGTGAAAAGCTTCCCTGCATTATCAGTTCTCTATCTGAACCTGGAACAAGGGCCCTGAAGAGGAACAGAGTGTAATTGCAGTGTCCACAGAAAAGAAATACTAATGAAAACAGGCAGAGCCAGGAGAATTGGCGGAGAAGAGGCATAGCTGAGCAAGTATTTATTACCCTGGCACTTAGTGCTCAGGCTGACAGGTGCCTTAGGAATGCAATAGCCAGGTTTTATTATTAGATGCTTATACTACAGCAGTGCCCAGGGTAGGGGCAAACCATTGATGTGTGGCTCCCGAGGTGCCAGATGTTGAGGAGGAGATAAATGTGTCCCCTGTGCCAGGCTGTAATGTGGCTGTCAGGGACTGCTCAGCCCCAGAGCTCTATGAAGAAAAAGGTTCCCTGGGATGCAGTGGTTGTCTTTTCCTTCCAAAAAGTGGCTGTTCCAGAAGCCTCTTCTGTGAACCACCTCCTCATGAGGTAGAATGAGTGCTCCAAAGCCAGCCGTGTGCTAGCCTTCATGCATTTGGGTGGTATGATCAGAAACACCAGGTTCCCTCTGCGGAAGGAACTCTCTTCTCTGGTTCCTTCATCCTGTAAGACCAGTAGGTCCAACACTGCACGACTTCTGCTCGCAGGGCTCTTCCCAGGACCATCACTGTGCTGGCTGCCTTGTCAGCAAACAGCGCTTTCTTCTGCAAAGCACAATTCCTCCTGACCACGCTCATCCATCAGCAGCTTGTCACCAGGAACATGGCCTGAGAATCTGCGGTTGCTCCACTCCATGGAGAACACCCTCACTTGGGTGTGAGGTGGCAGATTTGTAGCTTACTGGGATTCATTCTCCCGTACACTTTCACGCGTTTGCAGGCTGCAGGGCCTCACGAGGGATCCTGAAATTCACCACCACAAACACGTGCTCACTACAATTGGAGGTGGGAAAAAGCAGCTGTGACTTTCCTGCTGCATCCATCACCTTCCCTTTTCACACTCAGCTCGGTGATGAGTTAACAGCAGCCAGAGCAGAGAGGGGGGGCCCACTTCCCAGCACAGACACGCTCAGCTTCTTCTGCTGATCCTCAGTGACCTTCATGGGGCTGAAGATGTCCTCTTTTCCTCCACCCCTGAGCAGGTAGCAAGCTGGGCTGTGGAGGGGACTGGGCAATGTTGGGTCCCGTTCTTGGACAATCATGCAGTGTTACCAACAAAGCAGGTGTCTACCCCAGGTACTGCCGTGTTTCCTGCTCCAGGGCAGGACTACCAGAGGTGGGACTCATCTCCTATACCCCACTCCTGGGGCTACCTTTGCAGTGGAAGGGTGTGGAAGACCCAGTTTTGGGGCACTGGGGTGGGACAGAGGAGTCAACAAGCCCAGGGACAGCAGGGACCCTGGGCTGACCAGGGCTGCACCACCCCCCTCCCCATGGCCACCCTTTTGACTAGCAGAGAGAAAATGTCTCTGAAAACAGCACCAGGATTTTCTTCAGAAGGGGAGAGGTAGAGGAGGTAGCGGAGCATGAGGCATTTTAAAAAAGCACTTTGGGATCCCTGATAAGTAACAATCTAGGCATTGACAGCAGTGGTTTAAGCAGAGGCAGTATAGCAACTGTGATAGTTTAAGGACATAAGTGAGGCAAGACTGGTAGGAAAAAGCAATATTTTTAATATTACACAGATAGCACAGCTGGGGAGATGAAGCCAAGCTTTCAGGCCTGCAAAGTCTCCTTCGGATGTGGTGCCATAAACTTCTGGCTTAGGCCTGGGAAGGGCTGGGCTGGCTTCATTAATGAGGCAATCAGCAAGCCAAGGCTCCTATGCAGAGTAGCAAGTTGCTTATAAGGGGAAAGGTAATTTTGGGGCTTCTGAGAAGCATGGGGGAGAATAGAAGACAAAATAGTATTGCTAAGTTTGTTCAGAGAAAGAAATAAAAGCACACAGTGATCTAGATTTAAAAAAAAATTAAAAAGATAGAAAAAAATGCATATAATACAGAAAGAACCCTTCTCTAAAACCAGTTCACAGTTTTCTTAGCACATGCAGGTTTTACAGTTGCTCAAGAGCCCTGGAAACAGCAAGTCTCCAGTCTGATGGCAGCTCAGCTATACATCAACCCAGACCTGTGCCTGAAATGACCATAATTCATCATTGCATCTCCTGGCATTCGAGGGAAGCTACTTAGGCTCCTCTTAAAATTTCTCTTTGCTACTGTGAATCTGTAAACATCTGTACCGGACTGTAATCCCCAGTTTGACTGTAAAACTTGCCTTTGCCTTCATACTGCCTTATTACACCCAGCTTAAATCATGAGGGGTAGCGAGACAGGGTTGATAAGAAGGATTTATTATGCTTGAATGACCATCTATAGTAATTCATTGCTGAGCGACTCCGTCTCCCTCCTCTGGAGAACAGCTGCTGCCAGAATACACTCATTTTCAAGTGTGAATCCTCAATCAATGAGGATCAGAAGACCTCACTCACATCCTCATTGGGAGGAGAGGATTGGGTTCACCTGGCCATGGTTATAAGGGGAAGCATCTCTAAGCAAGTGCCTTGTGAAGGCCCTGGCCCAGAGGAGATATGAAGGCTGACCTGCAGGTGGTCCTGGGCAGGAGAAAATCCTGAGGTGGGGGTTTGTCATCACACAACAGTGTTGTGATGTCCTGGGTAAGGACCATGGATGTGCAGAGTTCCTCACCTTGGGATAAGGATGTTCCAGGTGCTGGGGGGAAGGAGCCCTGGGTGCATCATGCAGCAGCCACAGACACCTCAAGGAGCTGCATTTTACCCAAGGCAGCAATTCCTCTCCCTCTTTGGGTTTCCATGTAGATAGCATAATGCAGACCAGCTTCCTGAGAGTCAGCATCCCCACTGGGAATGCTAACGGCCACCTACTGGGATGTGCAGGTGACTGTGCCACCTCCCAAGGTGGAAATCAAGTCCAACTTGTAACAGGGCAGAGCTGATCCACTTCTGTAGCCCTGCAAGGGTACTGGGTGGAGGTGAGCCTTTCTGGTACGTTTTTAAAGAGTTATTGCTGGGGAGCTGGGTGACATTTTCCCTCCTTTGCTAAGTTTAGAGCGTAATAGCTATCCTGCTTCTTTGGGCTTTGCAGTCCTTTTTGCAGTCCTGCTGTCCGGGCATCTCATTTGTGTAATTTAGTTGGGTCCTGGCTAATAATGACGTCATGTAAAACCAATTCATTCTGCTGGACCAAGTGTGGGCTTTGTTGTCATGGTAACCTTTGATTCAGAAGAGACTTGCAGGAAGGAGACAGGTAAGTGCTTGAAATTGTCATGTTTCAGCATGGTTTCAAATGCCTCAGTAGTCTGAGGCCCATTTTCCATAAATGAAATTTCAAGTCTTGTTGAAGTACTTAATAAACAAAATTCATTTATTGCCTGAAGAAAACAGAGTGGAATTTAGTTGAAGAAAATACTTTTAGAAAAAAATAAGGCTTCATGAAGCACTCCACAAGATACTGGGAGTTAAACGCATTCAGGATGTGCTAATGTTGCGTTTTTCCCCAAAACTCAACCCTAGAGGGAAAAGATCCTTTCCCTGCAAGGAGAGATAGTCCAATGGCCCTCAGTAAGGACACCTCTGTGCTGGGGGTTATGAAGAGGGACAGGAGCAGGTCTGATGGGAGCAATCTTTAATTAGTTTCAAATGCATTCCCTACAAGTGTGTTGTGTTTTACCCTGTCTGAATCAATGAGCCTCTCTGCTCCCAAAAGTTGGGTCAATGTGTACTACATTAGTCAAAATACTCTCGAAGCCAAGAGATTCACTCAGAGTGAGATATCTACACGCTTATTCAGAGATCTGATTATGAGTGCTTGTGGCTGCTCTGAAAATCAAGCTGGGATGATGTCGGCCCCTCTGGATATGAATTAGTCTGAACGGGGGTTGCAGGGAGACATTTCCAGCTGGAAAACCCTGAGTTTCTGAAGAGAGATTCCCAGTTTGGAGACATTGTGCAAAATCAGCAAAAGCTATATATTGCTGACTTCTTTTCAAAGGGAAAATCAGCACGAACCCAAAGGCAAAAGTTGACATTTGGTATCTGGATCCAGCCAACACTTTGGAGGGGGGGGGTCTTTGGTTCAGTAGCCCCATAAATATTCTTCAGGAGGACATCCAAGGATCCAAGTGTGAAGTTGTTTGGCCAGACCATAGCGTGAATGGAGAACCTGTTTCCACAATTTTGGTTGCAGTGTTTATCTGAACCCTCTTTGGTACAACTTATACCCCCCTGAAATGCTGTGTCTCTTCCTTTGCCTGGAATAGGGTACCCATTTGGGGGAACTTTCCTCAAAGCATAAGAATTCCTTGGCACTTTAACTCTTACATAGAAAATGTCATTTTCTTGACATTTTCTTGCATGTTGGAAAGGAAGCTGGTTCAGCTCTGCTGCAACTGGTGGTTTGGGGAAGGAGGGAGATCATGAAATGAGACCCAGGTGGGCCTGTAGGAACCAACTGCCCAGGTGCCAGTTTGTTGAGCCCCATAACTGCTGTGGGAAGCAGAGGCACCATCTGGAGACTATTTAGGACATGGCTCAAGCAGAGGGGTCTCTGGAGCCTAAAGCACAGGCTGAAGAGGACTGTAGCTGGTGCAGGGACTGTGGCAGAGCTGGAACAGTCTTGTGCCATTTCAGGCTCCTGCTTGATGGATGCTCAGAGCAGCTCCTGTGAGCTGTACCAGCCCTGGCAGGGTGAGAACAGGTTCCTGTAGCAGGATGGAGTGTGGTGGTGGTGAGGAGGGGGGAGAGCAGCAAATTGGGTCTGTGCTGCTTGGTCTTGCAAGGAGCCTAGCCCCGGTGTATATGGGAAGTGCCTGAAATAGAAGCATTTTGGAAATAGTGAAGAAGGAGTGTTTCCGAAGGACTCCAATCCTTCTCCAAGTGATTTGCTCAACCCTTCAGAGCGTTTGTTGCTTTTTTTAGTGGTGGAAGCTATTCAGGGAGTTTGACCTGAATTTTTGCATCACTTCGGATGCCTTGAAATTGCATTTATTTAAAGCAAATAAGTCATTTGCTGAAAAAAATATTGTCCAACTATGTGCAGGATAAAAGGCAGATATTCCTAAAATTAACCCAACATTAGTGCAAGTATTTGCTGGGCTCAGAATCTGCAGGTACAGAAGAGCTGCTAAACTGGAAGAGCCTAAACTCTTGTCTAAGCAGTGTCTGATTTCCAATAGCAGTCAAACAGCAGATGCTTCCTATAATCTTAGGCTCTCTTTCACTCATGCATCTTGCAGAGCTTCACCAGGGCACTCTCCCAGCCTCCAGCAATCTGTGGCTCAGGGGCTTGCCTGTAAAAGCCACATCTTTATGTTTAACTGTGTTATGTTATCCTTATGTTAAGGAGGCTGATGGGTGACGTTGCTGCTCTCTACAGCTTCCTGAGGAGTGCAAGCGGAGAGGGAGGTGCTGAGCTCTTCTCCCTGGTATCCAGAGGTAGGACGTGTGGGAATGGTCCAAAGCTGCGCCAGGGGAGATTTAGGAAGCATTTCTTTACTGAGGGTGGTCAGACACTAGAATAGGTTTCCTAGAGAAGTAGTTGGTGCCCCAAGCCCACCACTGTTTAAGAGGCATTTGGACAATGTCCTCAATTTGCTTTAACTTTCAGCCAGCCCTGAAGTGGTCAGAAGTTGGACACGATGGTCATTGTAGGTTCCTTCCAGCTGAAAGCATTCTGTTCCAGTAACTCTCGATGGGTGGTTGTTGTTGTTGTTATGTGGGTTGGTCCAGCTTCTTCTTGAACTCATATTGGTTGTGTCCACAACATCCTGCAGAAAGGAGTTTCCTGATTTACTTGTGGTACAATGAATGACTTCATTTAGATTTTGGGGCTATGATTTTCCCCTTCCATTTTATGTCTCCTTGCATGCATTAGAAGAGAAGGTGAACCCTTGATGCCTGTCCATCCTCTGCCTGTCTCACAGTTATACACTTGAACTTTATTATATCCCATTAAGTATCTCAGTCATGGCTCTGGGAGCTGAAGCTCCTGCAACAGCTCACCAGAGGATGGCTTCTAGGACAGCATTTCAAAAATGGGTTCACATCAGCCTGGGAAGTCCCAGAACATGCTAAGACTTCTCATGTGGGGCACAGGCTCAGTCCCCTTGCTCCATTGCTTTCCCACTGCCTTAAAGGGCTGCAGCCTTGCCCAGGTTGTAGTATCCACACTGGTTGTGCTAAGTGGCTTCCCAGCCAAAATTTCAGTAGCGGGAGTTGACTGTAGCCCTCCCTTTGCTATTACAGGCTGCAGACTCAACCTGTTGGACTTGAGGGTTTACCACCTCCTGGAAGGATCTCCAGAAGAGCAGAGCCTGTTTTGCAAAGGTGTTTTGCAGCAGCTGATTGCATGAGTATTGTAAGGATGCAGCTCCTTCCTCTATTTGCAGCATCTGAAGTAAATGAGGCTTATGTAAATGGGGCACAGCCGAGAGCTATGTGGGGGCAGTGGCAATGCATGGAGATGCTGCCTCTGAGTGCCAGTGGTGGCCCTTTGCCCTGACTCCAGCTCCCCTGCTGTTCTGGCTCAGGCTGCTAATGATGCTGTCACAGTTCTGACAAGGCACCTCGGTCCCCATTGGCACCTTGAGCTATTCCACCCCTCTCCTTGCCCTTGCTCTGCTCAGCAGAGGGCTTCTGCAGTTTTGCTCCTGGCTGCTGCCTGCCAGTGGTGCCCAACAATAGCAGGGAGTTTTAATGATGCAGATAAATATTTCTTGAGACCACAGAGTTCACTTTATTAGTGATCAGGGCAGCTCTTCAGGGACAAAGAGTGGATTTAGAGCTTAATCCCTGGTTCCCGCTATGTTGTGAGTGGTCTGTAAAACCTTTGTGGACACCAAGGCCATTTTGGAGTTTCAAAGTTAAACAATCCCTCTCTCTTCCTCCTTGTTAACACCAGGAGGACTGAGGAATCAAAGCCTCACTTGTGAATGTATTCAGGTTGTTAGGTGTCTCCCTGCCTTGAACCTGCCTGTGTGGCATGCCTCCAAATGTTCCTTGCTTATTTCCTGTGCTCAGGGCTGGAGTTGGTCAGAGAAGTTCAAAGCCATCACAATCCCTCTGATGTATGGCTATGTTACAAACAAAAGGGACAGTAAATTTTAGCATAAATAAATATTAATTTAGGTTTTTTTAACTTTTCATTTATTTGCCATCTGTGATTTTTCTGATTTTAAAAAGAAACACCAAACTAACAAGCAAACCACATCCAATTAATGATAGGAAAAGACTAGCTGGGTCTTTGCTGGTGGGCCCTGAGACACAGAGATCACCTTGTAGACAGATGACTCCAATGGTTAATCTGTGCCTGACAGCCTGAAAATGGCTCATCAAAAGCACTGGGCAAAGAGTTAAAAATTTGCCAGGGTGAATTCAACTGATGCAGTCAGACTCAGATGCAGTCAGACTCAGATGCAGTCCTCTCAGAGGAGGACTTTAGAAGTGTCCTCTTTAGAAGTGGGGGATCAGATCACCGAAGTCCTTGCTTTGAATTATACTTTCCTGGCCACCCCTAAATTGCTGGAAATATCCTTCAAAGAGAGTAATAAGATGCTTGGGAAGAGAGAAGGGAAACACAAAAGGTGACCAATAAAATAATCTGCAAGGAAAAAAAAATCAGTAGACAAAAGGCTTTGTTTTGCCAGCAGTCGAACCATTCAGGCAGCTACAATAGTGCGCTACCTTCCCATTCTTTGCACCCCAGCCCTGTGCATTTGTGGTTATTATCTCGCCTGGACCAGATTGGTGTTGACAAACAAAAACCCAGGTAGTTTAGATTTTCCTTGTGAGCATGGTCAAAGGGAAGCAGTCATCTGCCCCTTGGTGTCTAAATTTCATTGTCCTCACTCTGCTTTATTCCCTCTGCACCGTGGCACGGAACAAAGACTCGAATTACGGCAGATGATGAATGAAGCCTTTGGAAAAACTATTAGAACAACGAGGCAGTGAGGCACGGTGCAGGGGGAGAGCAAAGGGGTCACCACTTTGAGGACTTGAGTGCTCTGAGGGTTGGGAAGGCTTTGGCAGGCTGTAGGGCTGCTCCTCCAAAGAGGAATCAGGAGAGAAATGCAGGGAAAAGCCAGGAGTGGTGGCAGGTGCTGCCATCAGCATCCTGTGACCTAGGCAAGGTAGACTGACAGCAGTCAAAGTCTTTTGGCTCTGCTTCTCCATCCTCAGCTGATGTGGGAAGAAATTTCAAGCTCTGCCAAGGGAGAGGTTGGGACTGAGGGTCTGGGAGAGCAGGGAGACAACAGGACAGTGGCAGCTCATGTGAGATGACTTGCTGAAACATCGAGGGTCCTCCTGGAAACTGTCCATGTGCCTGCCCTTTCCTTAGCATCTCCTCTGGGCAGCTACTGGGAGATGGGACAAGAGGCACAGTGAGGACTTGGCTTTACCTACCGTGGCCTCTTCCAAAATGTGCTGTTACCATGCAGTTCTCCTTCCGTATGTACTTGGAAAGAGAATTTCTGACGAGGACAGTGGTCGATGATTGCAGCACAGTGTTCCTCAGTGTGAAGGCACATGCTAAAGATAAGGATTATTTCTTCCATTACACAGCTGGGGAGCTGAGCATCGAGAAATCCCCTGCAGGTTCCAACCCAGACAGCTTCAGAGCTGCAAACAGCCCTGGACCATTATGTTTTTCAATGGACGATGCTGCTTCACATGATGGGAGCAGGGTCTGGCAACCTCTGTGAAGGGGGGAGCAGAAACAAAGACCCACAGAGTCAAATTGCTGCTGGAAAAAATGCACTGAGAGTGGAAAGCTAGAAAAGGGGATAACCCTATCATCGCACTGCCATTAATTTAATATCTATCAGATGTGATGGGAGGTGAGGTGGTGTAAAGGTTTCCCTTCTCCCTTTATCCTTCAGCCCAGGTTTGGAGGAAAGCTTTTGCTCCCCCAAAATCAGACTTTGTGGGAAAGGAAACTGAGCCTTTTGCTGGCAGAGTGGCGTGAAACAATGGTGATATATAAAAATAGTGATCTCCTTAGAAAAGAAAGACCTGGTCTCACTTGGCAGGTGTTATTTATTTTTCCTAGCAGAGGGAGCAAGATACTACAGCTGGAAAACTCTGGTTGGCTTCCCGAGGTACTACTGTGACATTTTAATGATCTAATTCCCCTCAAAGGTGGCATTTTCGCTCGTTCCTCTGACCTATCACCGTACATTCATTGTGAAACAAACTACCTGCTATCAGCCCTGACATCTCACGCTCAGAGGGAAAAAAATAAAATAAAATAAGACTGTGATACTAATGCAATCAATGGGCTCTGTTAATCTTTATGAGGATGTAGCTGGCCATCTTCCTGCAGGCTTTTTGGGAGTGCGTCGGCATAACGCCATTCAGCTTTGCAGCTCCCACCAGCAAAGTCTGGGACTCAGGGTGCTTCTGTGTGATGTTTCCTGGCCTATTTACCCTCGTCCTGCATGGCTAAAGGTGATGCTCGTGCTGGTGAGACCCTTTTCTCACTACATAGCATGGCTCTGCGCTGTTTGGAGGAGTCACACCAGGCTGGGGTGTTGTTTGTGATGGGCATGGCTTGGATGAGGTGACCTGCAGAGGATGTGTTTGCAGGGTGTGCCGGGCCCCACAGCCAGGCTCTGGTTTCCATTCCCGAGCTAAACTAGTTCACACTGGTGTAAAACATGTGCAATGAATAACACAACTACGGCAAAATAGTTTATGTAAAGCACTGATGTGGGAGAAGTTTCATAAGAGGTTTCATAGCTCAAAAAGGCCTTTTGTCAAAAATAGAAGCATATTTTCTCTAAGAAAAAAAAAATTGAGTTTCTTGCACAGACTTACTGTCATGCTGGTGCTGTTCCTAGCTGCCATGGAGACCCTCTTTTCTCCCAGAGCGAGAGATGCTGCTATGGTCCCTTTCTGAGCAGGACAGAAAGCACAAGCAGCCCTTTCAGGAGTGGCAGGACTGGGGACACCAGCTGCCATCCACCGGGGCAACTGGCCCTACAGGGGTACGGCAAAACCTCCAATAGGCAAGACTCTGGTGATTCCGCTCTGGAGGGGCAGAGCAGCTACAGGGACAAGGAGAATCCAGACAGAGAAACCAGGCCATGGAAATCAATGCAAATGACTTTGATCACAGAGTTTCAAGCCCATTTGCTCTGTAGGAAGCACGACTGTCAGCAGGCATAGGCAGTGAGAGAGGTGGGATCTCGCAGCGTGAGAGATGAAATGGAGAAGGTGGCACATGCCTTTTTTTAATTTTTTTTTATTTTTTTAGCCCTTAGCATTGCTTTAATGGACCAAAGGGGGATGATTTCCAGCTCCAGCCCCATACCCCTGTGTTTCTTTTGGTGTAAGAGGTAGCACTGGTACCTGGCCTGTGCAGTGATGGGGCCAGTGAGGGATGGGCACCAGATGGGACTGGTGATGGAGGCCGCAGGGCTGTGATGAAGTCCCTCTCCCTGGGGCACAGGGAGGTTTGGTACCCGATAGACCGGCAGGGATGCCCTCAGAGCACCCACCAAAGCAGTAGGACCCCTCCATGAGCAAAAGCCAGCAGTGTGGGAAAGGAGATGGCTCCCTGCGAGCGGGCTTTGTGCCCTGCAAACCGCTCCTGGAGAGCATGGGGAAAAGCTCCAGTTGTGTCAGTCATCATTTCCAGGCATTTTTTTTAAAGAAATCCCGTTGGGCAGGGACTCTGTTTTCATTCAGAGCTGTGCATGATGGGACGTGCGTGTCTCTGCTTTAGTTTCTAAGTGCCACTGTTGTCTTAGGTTAATGATCATTAGTAATTAATCATCACTGCTCACAGAAAGGCTTTTCCCTGCTGGTCAGGTTTCACAGAACTTTAACAGCTTTTTTTAACCCTACAAACACAGCTCCAGTTTGGCCCAGGGACTTCTGTGGCCCCTGCAGCTGCTTTGAAGCCTGGCAGACCTTTGGAGGTCCAGACCTTGGGGGGTCTGGATTGTCCTGTCTGGTGACTTTTAAATAGTTTAAATACAACAGGGTAAAATCTCTCCATGATCTTGCAAAGATTTGCACAGAGTCTCCTAGACTAGCTCTTGTTGACTTTTTCCTTCTGTTGATAAGTTTCTGATGCAAGGAGGCAGCTGGGACAAATCCAGTGGTACATCCAGTGGTCACACATCAGTTTTCAAAGACGTAGATGAAAAAAAACCTAATAACTGTAGTCATTGTTTTTGCTATGCTTAAAAAATAATAGTAATAAACCCAACAGAATATAGAAGAGCAGGAAGGTGGCATCAGGATGTTTCTGGTAGGGCCACCACAGGGAAGGAGAGACCCCAGGAGCTCTGCTGGCCGTAGGCTCATGGAGACATGGGCATGGCCATGAGCCATCTCTCCTAGCAGGACCCACTTTCAGCATTGGCCTCTCCAAAACACTTTGGGGTTGTGGTTTCTTTTACTTGCATATGGGATCATGGCATGAGCAAATTCAGCTGGCTTAAGTTCAAGTTTACAAGGAACTCAGTTGCCTTTTTCTCTTTTTGGTTTTTTTCCTCAACTCAAACCAAATCCCAAACATAAATTAGGGGAACCAGGCGCTTCCTGACGCCTGCAGCTGCTCAGCAAAATTGACTTTTTCGTCAGCGCTGCCGCTCGCAGCACAAACCTGGCAGCTGAGCGCCGGACCCAGTTGTAGCCCCGCTTTGCGATTCAACAAAAGTTCAGCCAACTTGGAGCATTTCAGACTCAGCGAATTATTTTCTGACAAAAACGTTGGTTTATTGGGAAATTTCCGGCTGGCTCTAATTGGGACGGCTGTTGAGGCGGCAGTTTTCACAAGAACTAAAAGTCGCTTTCAGATGAGTACAGCTCTTAAAATGGTTGCTGCTTTGATAGCTGCTCGTTGCCTTTCTTGTCTGATTACTGAGCTTAGTATCTCCCTGCAAGCTTAAAAAAAATCCACTTTGCCTGTCTCATCTTTTTCTTCTCTTTACCAAACATTATCTCCTTCCCCTCCTCCTCCTTCAAGGAGACTCTGTCAGTTCGAATTTGACCCTAAATTTGAGCTTTGCAAAAATTAATGTGTATAGCATTTCAGATTAAGATAATTTCTCTTTTTTTTTTTAAATTTTCCTCCAAGCTTCCCAGGGGTCACAAACACTGTTGAAAAGTCAAAGTAAACATTTGCCTTGTTGCTTTAACATGGGAGATCCTGCCAAGAAAATTAACAGGGCCTATCTCCACAAAGGGAACAACCTCATCTAATTCTGATGGTGGTACTGAGATACGTGCAGTTTGCTAGCTCTCTGTAATGACTTGCTTTTTAATTCAATTGTTTTTCCTTTCTAATCCCACATACATTTTTGTCACCAAAGCGAGGAAGTTGAATAAAGCATATGAAGGTTCCTAGGTAGCTCATACAGTCCCAGAGTCTATGAGCCGGAAATTTTATATCCTTGGGGAGCTGGGAGCTGTAAAGGCTTGAAAAAGCCCTTGAAAAAGCAGTATTATGAGCTTTACTCTCATCTGCTGGGAATTCTCACCAAGCCTCCTTGCTCCCCACATGGCAATGGGAAGACCTGGAGTTCCAGAAGCCCCTGGCACATCCTGGTTTTGTAGTTGCTGAGAAAGGATGAGAGCAGAGATGTGGCATCCCTGGCTATAGCCAGGTAGTCTGAAGAGGAGCTACTCTTGCTTGGGGACAGGGCAATGTCCCCATCTCAGCTGGGGACACGTTACTGCTGGGCTTCCCACAAGGACGGGGCCATGCTCTGTGCTCCCCCTGCCCTGGACCATCTCACTGCTTAGGGGTCTTCATTTCTGCTGGAGTTTTACCACCAAAGATCACCATTATCCTCACAAAGCTGGCCCCGTGCTGGATACCTGATCACTACCGAGCTGCTTGAACAGAACTGGCCGAGCGTTACTTGAATGTCCCCTTCGTGCTGGGGCTGCAGCAAGAAGTCTCCGGGGAATACACATTGCAGATATGGAAATTGCTCAATTACTCTGGAGCAGAGTGAGGAATGAATTAAATTTGGTTCAGATTGAATCAAAACAACATTTCTTTTTCTTATATGGCTTTCCAGTGAAACAGGAAAAATGAAAAAAATTCATCTTGTCGCCTCAGTATGTTGCTTAAACCAAAACGTGGTTCTTTTTCTACCCTTTTTATTTAAAGGAGGTTGAATTTTAAATGAACAATGGTGTTCTGAAGTGGAAAAACTTGAAGCATTTAATTTAGAAAATGGATCGATGAAACATTTTGCCATTCTTAAGCAAAACATTTCATTTCAAAGCAGGTTGAAAGAAGTGTTATGATTGCAGCTGCTTTTTTCTTGGATTGCGGTTTTGTTTGTTTTCCTTCCCACTTAAACTAATTGCCAAATTCTGCCTAAATTTGCCAGTGGTTTAAATGCCTCAGGACTCTGTTGCGCACCAGATTTGTGATTCGTTTAAAATGAAAAATCTTTGCAAATCATACGTGCAGCCCTGACTTTTGGCTCCTGATGTGCGATTTTCTGCAGCTTGTGCTGGGAACGGCTACCAGACAGCCAAGCATCTCGTAATACCCCTACACAACCCTATGTAGACCCTTCCTGGGGTCCCCAGCTCTCCCTGGGCAAGTGGGGGGTCCTTCCGCAGGACTCTGGGACCTACAGGGTACGTATGGTGTCTTGCACCCTTCTATCGACCACAGCCCTGCCCTGGGTGGCAGAGAGAAAGAATTTAAATAAAGTTTCTATTTAGAGCTAGAGGATGTTCCTCCATCAGATTATGCCAGTTTTAAGTAGGTCAGGCGGGAGACCCGAGATATCAGAGTCCCCTTCAGAGGCATCCGTCCGTCACTTATTATTCCAGGCATTTCCCTCTCACTCTGTCTTCCTTTCACAGCCTCGGTCCTTTTGTCGCTGTTTTTGGGCTCTGCTGGCTCAGGCCGTGCTTCCCAACACTTGCTCCTTTCATTGCATTTCCAGGCCCTCACCCCCTCCTGGCTCCAAGACAGCAGTGGGCTTGGCCGTGTCAATGAGCTGGGGGATGCTCATGGCCACCTTTTTGGGGTGTAGCTGGAGGCCAGAGGGGAGGCTACATATCTGGAGCATCCCTTGCAGCACCATGTCCCCCCATGACATTTTAAACCTGAACACAAATGGGTTTAGGTGAAAGTAACCAATAATAGCAACGAGAACATCCAAAATGTAAAAGAATTCCCCAGACCTCCCCATTTAATTCTTTTATAGTGGGAAAATAAGTCTGCCCTGATCAGCCTGAGGCCACCTGCCTGTTCTCTCCAGCAGCACTTTCCAGCTCCAGGCCCCCTTTCCAGCCAGTTTTTCCTGCAATTAATACTAATAAAAAAGGCTCTGGATGCATTCAGGACCCTTCCTGCATGTTCCCAGGCTGCTTTACAAGTAAATGCACAGCAAGGAAGAAGCGAACAGCTTACGGGATCTTGTCACAGCTCCAAAATGCAACCCTGTTGCCTTCATTACCCAGAAAGACTTCAATCCCCTCTCTTCCAGCACGGGCAGGTCTGCCATGGGTGAGGGGGTCGACACAGAGCAGACCCTGGGGCTGATCCTCCAGCAGAGCGCTTCAGTGAGAATTAAGTCATATTTTTTCCCGGCTGACTGGGGTTATTTGAGTGCTCGTGATCATGGGCTTTGTAGGGCTGCAGCAGGGATGCTGCACCTGGGAGGAGCGGGGCTTTTCGGCTGCTGGGAAGGAGCCTGGGCAGCTCAGAGGTGCCCCAGGCTGTCCCCAGGGCTGGCATCCCCAAAACTGGCCACGGAGCAGGTCTGACACAGGCTGCGCCAGGACAGAGACGCTCTGGACCCTTCTGTTGGCCACGCTGGTGTGTTCCCACACCAAAATCACCAGCAAGTAACACCCGCCTGTTTTTATCGAGTCGTTTTCTTTGCTCGCTCGCAGCCTATTACATTTTCCAACTCTCAGTGGAATTTTTATTTTTTTTTAACTCAAGGGCCCCTTCGAACTGATCACAGGGGAACGCTGAGTGGTTGTTTTTTAATATTCTGACAGGTGCTATTTTGCTATTTGCTTGTGATGATTCAGGACATTTGCATCTCTTTGTCCTTAATTAAAAAGCACTTCACCCTTGCTGCAGGGGTATGGCAGATTTCTCTTGATCTATTCATTTTGGGGGACTTTTAATCAACATATCCACTCTATCAGCGCGGGTGCATTTCTAACAGGGGGGTGAAGCTTAGCGCAGTGTGGAGAGCTGTGTGGGTGTAATTACGGCTTGCTCTTTTTTTTAATTATTTTTTGGGTGAATTTGACTGCTGTTGAAAGGCAATTTCTAACAGCCTCCTAGAAGACAGGATTTCCCTGACCACCAAGCACATGGACAATGAAAAAGGCAAAATTTGCTGCAAAGCCTGAGGCTGACAGAGCTGCCTGGGGAGTCGGGGTTTTGCCTCCCCGCTGTGGGCTCAAGAAAGGGAAGAGTATCCAGCCCCTCATGTGCCACTTGTCCCTCTCCTAGTGGGGAAATGGGAACTGGGCTTTGCCTCAGGTCCTGAGCCTGCCAAGCAGCAGTGACCCCATGGATGGGGTCCTAGGGGAAGAGGCCAAGCCCTGGGTGCTGAGATCCCCTAAATGCTTTCTGATATTTCAGCTTTAACTCTTCTGTCACCTCTCACAAAATGCCAGACTAAAAAAACAACTCCATCAAGGCTCCTGCTGCCGTTCTCAGTGTTTATCTGTTCCGCTTTTCCAGGCCAGGGCGTGCAGGCTTGTGGGAACCTTTGAAGATTATTTCTCTTCAGTCTTCTGAAGAGACTTCAGCCTCCTCTTGAATCTTTTTATTTTACCTCCTTTCAACGCGTTGCCCCGATTTCTCTGAGACTTAATAGCGACGAACAAGATTAAGATTGGAGCTTAGCAAGTATTAGGAGAAGATCTCTCATTCCTGACGTGCTGGCAATTACCAGATCCTAGTGCCAGCATCTCTCTTTTGGAGAGGCGCTGCGTGTGCAGGCATTTCTGCTCCGATGACTTTGGGAGCGCAGGAGCTGGAGGGCACCGAGCGCGAAAGCCACGGCTCACAGTGTCGGCTTCTCTGCACTTCAGCTGCCACTGATTGCTTTCGGCAACTGGAGGGGCTGGGATGAAGGAGGAGAAAGCTGGGTGGGGTGAGGGGGACAGTGGGTGCTGGGCACGGTGGCACCGGCTGCATTGGCCGGACAGGGTCTGGATTCCCATCTGATGAGGTGTGAGGACTATTCGGATTGAAAGTAAAATCCCCAAAAGGGGGGTACTTGTATGGGGCTAGCCATGCCCGCAGCCACAGCAGCACAGCCCGAGCTTGTGTGCTGCGCAGGGTTGATCTAGGTCAGTGTTTCATGGGAGATCCTGGAGCTGAGGAAGAGAGCAGCACTGGCATTTCTCTGTGTACTCCTGCAGGCCCGGGCTGAGGAGCATCATGGATGCTCACAAAGGTGTGAAGGTGGAAAAGGTGCAAATGGCAGTGCCAGCAGCAGAGAGCAGCTGGGTGCTGGATGGGGCATGGACTGGGAGAGCAGCCTTGCTCTGCCATGGACTCAGGGGGAACCCTGGTGGCAGAACCATAGGGGGCTGCTGTGGGGGACAACCCGCCTGGGCCAAGACAAGATGGAAGGAGAGGCGGTCCTGTTGCTTTCCCCTATCTGGGATTGGGTAATAGCAGCACAGAGGGTGCTCTCTTCCCACTGAATGAACGATGCTTTGGACCAGGGGGCTTCTGAGTCTGTCCCATAACAGACAGCAAAGCCACACAGCTGGTGAAACCCCAGACCACCCGGCACCCCACACAGGAGGGGCTGTGCTCTGGCCCGGCTCTGGGAGGAAGGCTTCTTTCACTGATTTCTCCACCTGCCAATCGCCCTGCGTTATCCCTGTGCTGACAAAATGTCAAACTGCCAGGCAAAACCCCAGAGCCGGGGCAAGAGAGGAAGCAGAGTCCAGGACCCAGAGCTGCTGCTGGAAACAGTTGTAATTGCAGCAGCTAAACTCAGCCACAGATGAGCAGTTAACACTATTTACTGGTGTATAAACAATCCTGAGCCAGTGCAGAGAGAAGTAATTGAAATCCCCGCATCTCTGGACAGAAAAGCCTAAGGGTATTAACAATAAAAGGCAACTGTGCCTCCTCTCTCACTCTCTTAAATCTTGCCAGAGAGTGATGCTGTGCCCTCAGCTGTGCCTCTGGAGCTTGGTCAGGCAGAGTTACTGCTGGCCAGGTCCATTCAAGGGGTTTTTGTTGTGAGCACCATCTTCTGCATGTGTAGGCTCTGCTCTAAATCCCAGCGCATCCTCTGGAGAGCCCCAAGCCCACGTTTTTCCCCGCTATTGAGCAACCCTGGGAGGAATCGCTGTGTGAAGTACACTTTGCATCCCTATGACAGTTTTTGTTGCCTCCATGACCTTCCTGGCTCTTTTTCCCTTACCCTGGACTATTGTGGGACGGGTTGACAAGGAGCTGGTGTGTCTCCATCCAGAGGCAGCCACATTCCTACAGTGAAGAGAAGCAGCTGCTGCTGCTCCTGCAGCTGCACGTCCCCTAAGCTGCTGTCAGCAGTTGCACAGTATTTAAAAATGGGTATTCTGCCTAGGAGTTATTCTGGGGGTGACACGCCAAACTACCAGCTCATGGTCCTGTACTGGGTGTACGACGTCAAATGTATGGATGGCGTAGCTGTGAATTCCATTTGAAAAAGTACTGAAACTCCTGGTGATCAATTTGCTAGAATTTTCCCCTTTTTTGTCAAATGCTGCCAAATCTCTTCCACTCCCCAGCCTTTCCCATGTAAGTTTTCTCCTTTCACATATTGAACCCTAGGAGGATGTAACGTGTTAAGCCCTGAGCGGGGGAGAGCGACAGAAGAGCAGAACCAGAAAAGCACAGGAAATGGCATCTTTCCCATCCCAGGAATGACAGCGAGAACCGTTCTGACATCCAGGATCAGACCACCTATCACTTTGGTGAGCTCTTCCCACCAAGTAACTAATGTTGAAGAGGGACTGTCTACAGTGGAAGGGATGTGGAGACTCCTTCAGGCCTGGCCTGATGCAGCAGCAGAGGATGAAGGTGAAGTTCTCACTCCTGTCAACGCTCTTGTCACCCTCTGGGACAGCTTGCACCAGCTCTTGCTACGGCCTGGGCTGTCCTCCCACACCCTTCCTTCTCCTTAGAAAACATTCACATCGCATTCGTTCAGGCTCCAAACATATTCCTTATTTATGTCAGCACTGCAAGTTCACTCCAGCACCTAAAACCCCAACTGTGTCCTGTCTGCTTCATCCATCATGGCTGTCCGTAATGGTGGGAAGCCGGAGCCCAGCTGTAGCGGTTATTGATGTCGTGTGAGCCAAGATGCAGCATCTGCTGCTGTGCCCTGTTTGCCTCCTGAGCCTCAAGAAGACAAAACCTCGGCTATGTTGAACAAATGCGCCGGTAGAGTAAACAAATGTTTCTACCATGCAGGACGTGCCCCAACTCCGAGAAAAGGGCTGAGGCTTATACAAGGGTTTACATACAAAGTCTAAAGGGATCCTGTAATC
Source organism: Mesitornis unicolor (assembly GCF_000695765.1). Classification (NCBI taxonomy): domain Eukaryota; kingdom Metazoa; phylum Chordata; class Aves; order Mesitornithiformes; family Mesitornithidae; genus Mesitornis; species Mesitornis unicolor. The sequence goes on from NW_010194672.1 coordinate 37,384, forward strand.
AGCTCCTCCTAGGGTGTCCTTCACCGCTCTTGTCCCAGGCACAACAGCACGCTCAGCCTCACTGGTGCTGCTGTAGGACACTCACAGCCTGACCAGCCTCTGGCTCTGAACACAGGGAGGAAATCCAGCACAGGAACCTGTGCTATTCCCAGAGGATGCACTGGCGAGGGAACAGCGCGAGCCCTGACTCGTTACCAAGAGGACACTGAGCATCAAGGACAGTGGCTCTAACCGTGCTCTGTCCTCAGACAGATGACGTGGAGCAGTGACGGGAGGAGGCGAAGGCAAATTCACCTCCATGCAGACCTTCAGAGCTGTTGGCTGCATGGGCCTGGCAGTGGCTGCCAGCAGATACCCTGGCAGCTCCTTGTCCTGTCATCCCCAGCTCTCCCAGCAGTGCCTTCAAACCTGATCTGATCCTGCAGATCCCGTGGGATCTGCCTCTGCCTGCGGTTCTCCAGTCCTGCTGTGGGCTGCCTTGCTCCTCCACCCTTGAAAGATGTCCGAGGGTGATTTTGCAAATGCCAAGAGCCTGAGTTTTCTCAGAAATGAGCTTCTAAACACCTTGAGTTAATACCTTTTTCCATTTGTACCTATTTTCCCTCAGTATAGCACTCCTGATGTAGCCTAGAAGAGCAGTCTCCTTGTAGAGAGAGACACTCCTTGACTCCTTGCCTGAGGCAAGAAGCAACGAGCCCCTTACAGAAAGAAGGGGAGGGCAGAGCAGCTCCTCCTGCCTTCACCTGCTGGTCCACCCCGCAGCCATAAACACCACCCCCCGACGCGGGCACAGGCAGACAGGTTTCATGACTGACACTGCAAAGGAGCTTTTAAGAGAGCACAGCAGGACCCAGAAAGGGCTGCAGATGTGCCCAGGCTCATACAGGACTCTCTGGCTATGCAGTGGCTCCCTCTGAAAGTGCTGCCAACCCTGCAAGGTTTGGGATCTGGGGCCCGGGCTGGAATTGTCTCCTCATGTCCCAGGGCTAAATCCCACAGTGAGGACTGCAGGGTCAAACCCTCTCTTACTGTGGCAGCATGGCCCTCTGGACTCTGCCCTGCTGAGGGCTCTGTAAATGACAGGTTTTATTAGTTTGCCGGTTAAACTGAAATACCAGAAGGGTAAAAAAGCATCTTGAATAAAATATTTAATCTCCTGTTTAAGTTTGGAGAATCCCATGACAGCAGACCTCAAAAAATAGGGGCTGCTTCCTCCCAAAACACTGGTGCAGGACATTTTTTTCCTTCCCAGCATTTTGACTGAGGGTGATGTTTCCTAGTCAAAATAATTCCCTGTGAATTTGAAATTAGTTTCTCCCAGGTTGAGCCTGTGCTGTTGATAAATAAGGTGTTTGTTTGAAAAGCAGCACTCTCCTCCTTGCTCTCCTACGCCATCAACACGCTCCATTATCCCTGGTCCAAGTAAAAGACTGTACCAGTTACAAGAAGAAACCAGTGTAGATGAAGGAGAAGGCTGGGGAGGAAAGCTGCTCAGATGCTCCTGGTGCATACAACTGCCTGGAAGGAGTTCCCAGCACAGCATCACAAATGGATGCTGTGAATACCTAATGCTGTTCAAATCATTTCTGGCTCTCCAAGCTCCAGTCCTTCCCATATCTCTTAGTCCTCAGGTAGCAGAAGGGGTGGTCAAAAGAAATCAGTCCCATGAATTTCCTCACACACTTCACATCCTGTGTCTTGAGGGGGAGCTGAGAGCACATATATGAACCCCTGGATTTTCTGTGATCTCTTCATGACCAGGACCAGTGACAGCTATGTCCTCCCTGCAACTGCTTTTGCACCTTTCCCAACTTCAGCTTCATCTGGATCCCTGGAGAACTTCTCGGGCAATCCAGTGGTCGCTTTGATGCTTAAAGGGCTCTTTTCGCCTTCGCCACTGCTTTGATATTCATTATTTACTCTTTTGACATGTGCTTCCTGTAAACCCTGCCATCCCCGAGCTGGCTTCTTTGCATGCAGTAAAGGAAACAAAATCTGCAGCTGCTTCATTACAGGGAAAAGCCATATCAGGGCTGTGATGCCTGCAGCTGGCTCCTGTGGCTTTCAGGCTGCTCGGATCTCCTGCTTGAGGTGATCATGGCAAGAATCAGCAAGGGAGAGCCTGCGTAGAAGAAGAAGTTACTGTGGGGCTATTATTTACTGCTTGCACCCCTGGAGCGCTCCTGGTGCCCACCCAGGCTGGTCCTGGTCAGGAGGCACTGAATGTGTCCAGAGAGTGGACATCTCCCTGCCCTGCCGAGCTAAGCAAATGAGACAGCGGTTCCCAACACGCTGCAGATGGAGAGCAGAGGAGTGATTTGTACATGCTGGTGTGGGGAAGGCTGTGACAGGGCCAACAGTAAGAGAATTACCCGTCTATGTCTCACTCCAGTCTGGAGGGATCGCACCAAATCCCCATTTGTCACCAGTGTTACCAGACCCTCTGAGAAATGCAGGACCAGGCCCCTCTGGGGACAGATGCCTGTGACTCACGGCTGTAACCAGATAACGAAGGACAATTACTGATACAGCACGCAGCTGTAAAAGTTGGTTCTGGGTAACTCTCACCCAAAACTCGCCAAGAAAGACGCTGTTATTCCTGTTCACAAGTCAGATGCCAGCAGCGACAAGAAATGCCCAAGCGCAGCCTAGCAAATTGGGAGAGCAGAGAGCGACAGGCTGCAAACCCACAGCCCACCCACGACCCCCGGCTGCCCCGCACCTCCTTCCCACGCACCCACCCGGCTTTTTTTTTTTGCGGGACAGCAACCCCAACAGGTGGAAAAGGACCCACCCCGGCTGCTCTCCCTTGTAGCTCAGCGCAGCGGGGACAGACGCCTTGTGTATTTTAACGACAATTACCCACTCTTTTCTTTTTTTCCCCAGGAAAAAAAAAACCCAACTGATGTGGTTATTTTTTTCAAAGCGTCTATTAAGAGAAATCAAGCGCTTCGTTAGGCAGAGGGGGAGTGAGAGATCCTTGCAGCCGCTGACGGTGCTCGCTCCCCGGCAGCAGCAGATGCGCGGGTTTGGCTCTGCCCTGCGCCCCCCCTCCCCGCTGGCGCTCAGCCCTCTGGGGGTTGCGGGGGGAGCCAGCCCCTGCGCGGGGCGGTAG